>NW_027176240.1:21696635-21789135 GCF_023055335.1 Clinocottus analis | reverse complement strand
GCTCACCCGAGTCCCAACGAATGGAAGATCCCAAACCTGTCGAGCTGCATCCAGGCTGTGAAGGCCGGGAGGTGTGTAGTTCAGCATAAGCACAATCTTTCCCTTGGTTACTGTGCAAATACTGTCGAAAGCGATAAAAGACACAGGCATTGTCGATGGAGGTGCTCGGTCAGACGAAGGTATGGCTGATGGTGCACTGTTGCATATTCACCATTGCCATGTATTAAGGAGTCACACTGGACTCTAATGCAGCAAGCTTTAATATAGCCAAGCTAATTGTGACTGAGGAAACCACCCCTGCTGGTGTTTCATGGATAGAAAGTGCTGCTTCAGCACCGGGTCCTGTGTTCGGTCGTGCCCGCTGGCTGCAGACGCTCAGACCAGAGGCAGCAGACTGATTTAGATTTAGAAGCTGGGGTTTGGCCCGGTCCGGACCCGGGCCTGAAGCAGCTCAACCAACCACACTGCGATGGTCAAGATGTCAGCGCTCGGAACGGACTGAGGTCACTGCATGGCAGCTTGGACTGTTTTGCTCATAATGGGGACGGTTTTATTTCAAAGGAGCAACACTTTAACGTCCTACTGAAGCACACAAGGCAAGAGGTCAAAGGTTACCTGAGGCACAAGGCTGCTCTCCCCCAACAGGCCGAACCCTGACGCTGGTCCGAGCCCCTCGCTGTGTTACTCTCTTTATCTTTACAGTTTGAGTTGGACAAGTTTTGACACATAAAAACAATATTTAACCAATTTGACCTTCACATTCCTGGAGTCTGATCAATATCTCAAATATAAAGCATGTTCACTAGAGAGTAGAGAACATGTTCTCTATAGAGGAGAGAACATGTTCTCTATAGAGGAGAGAACATGTTCACTACAGAGGAGAGAACACGTTCTCTCCTCTATAGAGAACATGTTCTCTATAGAGGAGAGAACGTGTTCTCTATAGAGGAGAGAACGTGTTCTCTATAGAGGAGAGAACGTGTCTGAGCTTTTCATGACAAAGCTTTTGTACGGACCAACGTGGAACATTTATATTTGTGTAGTGAACATCAGAACCTTTGTTCTGCGTCGTGCTCTTTGTGTCTCAGAGTGGTGAGTGGTTGCCGTCTGTCAGCTGAAGGTTAAATATCTAGAAGATTCATCCAGAGATACCTGAAGCTAAGCTAAGCTAAGCTCTAACCTAGATGAACAGATACCATCTATTTCATGAACCGTTGTCCTCTGTGAGCTCAGCAGCTATTTCCATCCTCTATAGCAGGAAATGCTCCTGCCATTAAACTCACAGGTCTCCTGCTGCCTGCAGCTGAGAAAACATGAAAGTCTTCTTGTAATCGCTGCAATTAGTTCTCCTAGAAAGCGTTCAGAGAACCACAGCCCCGCCTCACTTTCACCATCGACAGCCAGGTACTTAAGGAACCAATGAGATCGCAGGGCCTCAAAACGCGGAAGAGAAAAGGTGAAAACACACCTTTGAAAACACAACACCTTTCTTTTAATGTGCTGAACAATGACAGCAACAACACTGACACACTCGTGTGTGTGTGTGTGTGTGTGTGTGTGTGTGTGTGTGTGTGTGTGTGTGTGTGTGATCCGGACTTCCTTCTGGACAAATGCTTCCATGTAGTTAAACACACTGGAGATCCTCTGGACGAGAGGACGTGCAGCTCAGCTGATGTGTGCTGCATGCAGATGGACTGAAACAGCTGCTGAGTCTGTTATCTTTGTCCGTGTGCTGCTGTGAAAGTCATCCTAAACATCTAAACTCAATCGCTTCCTAATGACATGAGCCATTAGGATCGCCGTGCAGCTCGAGGTGACTCTAAAGTCGTGGAAACATCAGGTTTCCTCGTTATTTGTACACAAGAGCAATAACAGCGGCCTCCTGGCAGTCTGATGAGACATGTGATGTCACTGTGGGCTCCAGCATGAAAGAAGAGGAGTAAAATGGATGCAAGAGCAGCGCAGCTGTATCTGTGTGTTAATAACGCTGCTCTGGGAACCGTCGCTCTATAAAGTCCCAGTGCCAGCAGCGACCCCCCAATTAAAGGCTTTGCTGGTGTTTCTTTGGCATAAATCACACGTTTAACCCCGGGGAGCTGTGGGTCCTGCCCTCCTCAGCTGTCCCTGTTTATATTTAGTGCCGCAGGCAGCAAAGATGGCGCCGTGGTGTCGGTTTACCGTGAAACCCAACCTGCCGGGCCCTTTTATCGTTTGGGCCACATTCTGGTCTCGGTGCAGGTATGCGCCGCGGCCGCGGGCGCTCACGCAGCGCTCGCCGCCGTGGAGGATGAAGCTGTAAATTGGCCGTAACATTTCTTAATCTCGCTGTCAGCTCGTCGTTACGGTCGCTGCACACACACACGTCGCCGGAGCCGACACCTGGCTGCTGCATGTTGGAAACACTCCTGACATGGAGTCTTCTGCTGCTGCCGGACTGGGATCAGAGCAGGGGTGCTGCCTGATGAGTGGGATCACTGGGAGGACTGGGAATGGAGAGCTTAATCCACCGTTGGGTTATTGGACCCAGAGGGTGGTGCCTCGTTAGTTTGATGTATTTACTTATTAATGTATTTATCCATCAAATATAAGCGAGAGCTAGTGTAGTGCTGGATATTTTATACTTTTGTATGTCGAGGCACAATGGACCTCCTCACAGCTTCTTCTCTGCACAGGAGAACGTTTCTTGGTGGGAGGGGAGGAAGCACAGATTAGGAAGTGTGTAAAATCCCCTTCCAGCGAGGATAACCTGAGCTTTTCCTTGAACCTTATTCTTTAACGTATCAGGGCATCTTCTGCGTCCCTCCCAAGAACACGTTGTAAATGTAAAGATGTCGGGAAAAAGGACAAAGGCAGAGAGCGATGACACACAAGACTAATGCTGCAGGTTCCCTCACAGTGGACGCTTGCGATGACGCACACTGACGCACACCGTGCCACAAACTGATGACAGGAAATCACCCAAAGTATAAATATCTCTGTACTGCTGAGAACATTGGTCAGCAGGCTGAAGTTAAAGCTTGTGTGTGTCGTCATGCAGGTGGTCCCATTGATAAGTAAGCTACAAAGGACATGGCATGGGCCTCAGCAGATGTTGATGTAGGCCTGCGACTACGGAGCAGCACACCGCTGGATCCCAGCAGGCGGCAGCCTCCGGTTCAAAAGGAAAGATTCACTCCATCTGCTGAGTCCTCCGTTTGCAAAAAGGCCCTCTTCTCTCTTCTCTTGCCTCCAGGCCCTCTTCTCTTACCTTCAGGCCCTCTTCTCTTACCTTCAGGCCCTCTTCTCTTACCTTTAGGCCCTCTTCTCTTACCTTTAGGTCCTCTTCTCTTCTCTTTAGGCCCTCTTCTCTTACCTTCAGGCCCTCTTCTCTTCTATTTAGGCCCTCTTCTCTTACCTTTAGGTCCTCTTCTCTTGCCTTCAGGCCCTCTTCTCTTACCTTTAGGCCCTCTTCTCTTATCTTTAGGCCCTCTTCTCTTGCTTTCAGGCCCTCTTCTCTTACCTTTAGGTCCTCTTCTCTTACCTTTAGGCCCTCTTCTCTTACCTTCAGGCCCTCTTCTTTTCTATTTAAGCCCTCTTCTCTTACCTTTAGGCCCTCTTCTCTTACCTTTAGGTCCTCTTCTCTTCTATTTAAGCCCTCTTCTCTTACCTTCAGGCCCTCTTCTCTAACCTTCAGACCCTCTTCTCTTACCTTCAGGCCCTCTTCTCTTACCTTTTGACCCTCTTCTCTTACCTTTAGGTCCTCTTCTCTTGCCTTCAGCTCCTCTTCTCATACATCCAGGCCCTCATCTCTTTAGGTCCTCTTCTCTTACCTTCAGGTCCTCTTCTCTTGCCTTCAGCTCCTCTTCTCTTGCCTTCAGCTCCTCTTCTCTTCCTTTCTAGATACTTTCCTACATTAATAGACCCGGATATGATCGAATCCCCTGTGTTTCCCGAGCAGTAAGCGACCCCTGGATAAACGTGTAAACGTTTTATATGCAAGGCAGTTGAATGAGGTTGCACACTGTTGTTCTAAACGAATGTATTTGCCAGCTAATTGCATCCATGCTGCAGAGGAGCAGACACTCTGAAAGCCTCTCATTACAGCGGAGCACTCGCTGTGTTGACTCAGGTGCTGTTCCTCTTATTAATGACCATCGCAGGAGTTTGTGGGTGGTAATTTTGGCCGGGGCAGGTCGAGTCATGTGTCTCCATGAGTGACAACTTAAGTGCATCTAGGACAAATGTGGCCCTTTTAGAGGCAGAGTTAGGAGCCAAATGGAATATAAATCACGGGGTGAATACTGTACAATACAGTCTTTCAGTGGCCTTGTGAATTGAACAGTAATCGCTGTTTGATTGGTGAGAATGAGTTGTTTTAGTGAGAACATTCTCTCGCTGCAGCATTAAGAAGTCCTGGGAAAGCCAGCGTGTCCCATGGTGGGACAGGTGCACCGCTTCCCCGCTCAGCCTGCAGGCAGGTCATGAACTCCTTCAGTGGGAGTGAAGCTCGCTCTGCGCTGGTGGAAACGTGTGATGGCCGCCGCCTGATGGACCAGTGAGCGCTGCCAGCAGCATCAGCCTCTGGATGCACGGTGACCGAGCCAAAGCAAACCACGTTGAGATCACTTTCACGCGTGCCCGTGTCGTGACGCAGTGACGTTCAGCCGGTTGTGTTTCGTTATTAACGGATGTGCTGACAACAAAGGAACTATTTAACACCATAACTCCGCTGCAGGATAGAAAACGAGACGGTGAGATCAATGATAACATGTTTAATTCAAGGAAAACATATTTACGATAGAGACACATTTCAGCCATGAGCTATAAAGTACTGCATGAAAAGTAAAGAAAGAGAGAAAACTAGTACTTTATTGAAAATATTCTAATAGAAATGGAAAATAATGCTTTATCACTTATTATAATACAAATCACAATAATGACAGTTCAAGATTCAAGACGTTTTAAAGTGACTTGTACAATTAGAATCTTTTTTTTGCCGTCCTCCTACAAACCAAAATACAATAAAAGGTAAAGAAATAAAAAACAAGGGACAAAATATAGTAGAGGTATTGCACAATAATGCCATAACAGTATTGCAGAAACAGTGTATAAAGTGCAATATGTACAGCTACACATGTACAACATGAAACATAAGGCTGGTGAGCGTATATTGAGTTGAGCTCACATTGTCCACCTCGTCACAGCAAAAAGAAAATTATCTAATGTCATAATAACAATTTCATGTGGTCGTTCCTCCTACACAAGCTCCCAGCAACACATTTCCTCATGATGACACACACAGACTCACGAGGTGATAATTATCTAATTATTATTTATACATCTTCATCAGCTTCTGTTTGTTTTTCTTATGCCTGTGTTTTGCTGCTGTACACGGAAAACCTTTGAACTGTACATTATTGTCAATACAGCACTGCCTCGAGTACCTTATTGCTTAAATAATACGGTTACCTGAGAAATTATAATTAAGCAATAAGGTACGAGGGGCAGTGCTTTATCATCAATAATGTACAGTTCAAGAGTGTCGTTAGGCAAACCCTTGAACTGTACATTATTGTCAATACAGTACTGCCTTGAGTACATTATTGCTTTTATAATACGTTACCTGTGACATTATAGTTAAACTATGAGGTACGAGGGCCAGTACTGTATCATCAATAATGTACTGTTCAAGGGTGTTGTTAGGCAAACTCTTGAACTGTACATTATTGTAGATACAGTACTGCCTCCAGTACATTATTGCTTTTGTAAAACAGTTACCTGTGACATTATAATTAAGCAATAAGGTACGAGGGGCAGTGCTTTATCGTCAATAATGTACTGTTCAAGGGTTTTGTTAAGCAAACCCTTGAACTGTACATTATTGTAGATACAGTACTGCCTCGAGTGCATTATTGCTTTTTTAATACGTTACCTGTGACATTATAGTTAAACGATGAGGTACGAGGGCCAGTACTGTATCATCAATATTGTACTGTTCAAAGGTGTTGTTAGGCAAACTCTTGAACTGTACATTATTGTAGATACAGTACTGCCTCCAGTACATTATTGCTTTTGTAAAACAGTTACCTGTGACATTATAATTAAGCAATAAGGTACGAGGGGCAGTGCTTTATCGTCAATAATGTACTGTTCAAGGGTTTTGTTAGGCAAACCCTTGAACTGTACATTATTGTAGATACAGTACTGCCTCGAGTGCATTATTGCATTATGAATAGTAATAGTAGCTGCCTTTCAGCACAAAAAGGTTGTAGCCACCAAACGTTGTTTAGAGAACTTGCCTCACACGGGGAAATCACCAACGTGTTGTTCTGTTTTAATTTGACTTTCTTCTGTCCAGGAACAAGATGGCTGACAACCATCTCACTCATTTACACCCCGACAGGTAAATAAATTGAAATAGGAACCATCTCCAGCTCAGAAAGCTTCTACAGTTCACTGGGATGCTCCTCAGGACCGCCAGCAGAGGAGGATGCAGCCGGGAGGCGTCGGCCATCGTGTCCTTGAACTGACCTTCAGAAATCATCTCCCTGTCCTCCGACAGAAGCAGCTGCCGCCTCGCGTGGTCACAAAAAGCCTCGCGTCTCCAAAGCTGCCGCACCGTCAGGAGGAGACCGAGGACGATGACTTAGTGCCAGAACAGAGGTGACGCACTGAAGACAATAAAATCCTTGGGGTAACAAAAGCAGGGGACAAACATGGGATTTCCTCTGTGCTGGTGTTGATAATGGGGATATCCTGCTGGTGAAGATACCACGAGCGCCTGTCCCTTCAGGTCACATGTCCTTCTATTTAAGTCCACTATCGAGCGCTCAGAGGTGGAGTCAGCAGATGTAAATACATCACTTCCTTTCAAATGTAAAAGACTCATTAGTACGTGTTCTCTTCTCTCTGCCTCGTTGCCTAACACATCCCTAAATACTGAGAGTCAAAGTCATGAGGGGCGACTGTGGTTAGCATGGCCGTCTTCCAATCGAGGAAAAATCTAAGTCGCTTTGGATAAAAGTGTCAGCTAAATGTAATGCAACGCTACGAGACAAAGCGCCGTGTTCAAGTATTCATATGAACCCCAAGTGAGTTCCAATACTTGTGTTAGGTTATATGACATTTTTCACAATTTTGTTGGGAAAAAAAGTTATATTTTCAAAAGAAGATCATATTTTGATCATACCTGTGAATATCCAGCAGGATATGAGACAAACCCCTGCAATGAAAGTCACAATAAAACAAAGCATTGGGGCGCTACGAAGGATATTCAGTCAAAAAAACGCTGCCGTTTGGTTCAAAAATGGGAAAAAAATAATTATTTTCTGATAAACTACTCCCTGAATGGGGCATGCTGGGTATTAAAATGGTTTTAGAAAGTGAAAATACCCTAAAAAAAAAACCTAACCCTGACCCTTGGTGTCCAAATTAAGCGTATTTGTATTCCCCTGATGCTGATACTTGATAATACTTCATATAATACTAATACTAATAATACTAATACTTCATATTTTGCACTATACTTTGAATTTGGAACACTTTGCATAGAAGACCATTATTTGTAATGTAATAATGATACACTGTTGCCTTCTTATTGCCTTCTTACTTACTTAATACTCACTTCTTGATGCTTTCTTACTTAAACACTGTCGCTAAACACTGATGACATGCCTCTACCTTTCAGTTGATTTATTGAACATTGTGAGCATGAGTTTATGGTCTCAATCATAGTCTCAAGTGTTAATCATGACAGCGTGATTCACTGAGAGAGTGATGGAGCATTTAGAGTCAAACAGACCGTGAAGCAGGGTCTGCTTGAGGGCGGGGCCTCAGGGTGATTGACAGGTGGCTGCAGCTACCAGAGAAGCATATTTTAGTCCTCCGCTTTCCAAACACAGCAACTTCTCTTCATTGGTTGTGATAAAAACAAGATGGCGACGGCCGTATTCCAAGATGGCGAATGGCCGAAGTCTTCATGGTTATGACCGTTCCTGAGCATTAACCACACGGGACGACAGTCAGGTCATTAGGTTTCCGTCCAGTTAAAGCCAGAAACACTTGAGGGACATTTTCAAGTTAATTTCTCATACATTCATCCCTTATCAATAAGTGCTTTTTCCTTTTCGAAGGCTATCTGGCGCTTTGGTCCAGACTGTTAGTTAATGATGTCCTGTAGACTTGTTAACTGCAGATAAGACCCATACATCTGTTCACACGGGACAGCAATGTGTGGCGGTGATAGCTCAGTGCATTATGTTCAAGGTGAACTCACATGGGTCCCCTTGTATCAGCTGGAGGCACATGGGGAAAGCATTATCCCTTTAATGCACTCGCTAATGACTCCGTAAGCCTGCGTTCCTACTTTGGGATTTCTTTTGTGTTCAAGTTCCACTCTTCTCTGCTTCCTGAGCAATCATCAGAAGCTTTTCTTTTGTACTAGCCCGACATCAAAGCACCGGAGGAACAGACGACCTGTGCAATCTGTAACACGGTGACCTTTGACCTGAGCACTGGTTGGCACGAGCTCAACATCCTTGTGCACACGATTACAGTAAAGAGACGGGTTGTGTTGACCCCTAACAGACGCACTAAGTTTACCCAACGTTAGAGTCCTGAACACACGGTGATACAGTAATGATGCTAATATACATAGCAAGTCATGGTAACGCTGTCGTTTGCTAATAAACATGAGACACGCAACGTACAGCTGAGGCTCATGGGAATATCACTGTTTTTTAATGTATTTGGTTTTAAATATATTGGAGAAATTAAAATGTTGACCTGATGGTGGCGCTAGAGAAAACATCGCCAACGTCACACAACGTAAAATATAGTAACTTTGGTTACCTGTCAGGTTGAGTGGTGTATTTAAGCAGTGAGGTACGACAGGAAGTGCTGTATCGTCAATAATGTACTGGTCAGGGTGTCGTGAGGCCCGTCGAGCTTGAAATGACAACTAACGGTCGCGCAATTTAAATCTACCTGTTTTTTTTTGAGTGTGCATTGATATGGAATGCTGGTTAATGTAAACAGGTTGTACAGTACTTTATGAATTAATAAAGTACACCCCGTGACTCACTCTCAGCCAATCAGAATGCTTGATTTGAAATTAAATCTCATGAGAATCCGCCCAACAGTTGTTGAGACCTTTTTCCTGAAACTGAAAAGTGGCAGTAGAGCAAAGGTCAGAGGGTCAACGACGCCAATCAGACACTTTGTCCATGAGCCACTAATGTCTGTCAAGATGTTGTTTTTGTTGAGATTTTCCCGCCTGAACCACAGTGGCGAGCTGGCTGAACAACTAGCTAACGGTTTGCATTGAAGATACAGTTAGCACACTGAGGAACAAGATGGAAAATAACTTTGTGTTTGCACAGTGAGATGAGACGTAACCCAGAGACTTTGATACCAGCTACATCCTATTGAAGAAAGGTTCAGAAAATGTCTAAAGTGATAGAAACTGAAGATGTGTAGGAACTGTGACTCTGAGATTCACCAACCTCCTAGAAGTGTTTCAGGCCTCTCCCTCAGTGCCGTTAGCTGCTCTTAGCCTTCAGGGTTTCTTCTGCTGCACATTCTCAGGCTCAGGAAACCACCGGTGGGATGACTGGAGAGGCTCAAACCTCCGATCTGTCCCCAGAGCGTCTTCCTCGTAGTTTGTCTTGTCCAAGAGGGTTCGGGCCTCTCCGTGAGCTGCAGGTTCCTGCTGTCAAATGATCTGAGACTGCTCCGCTTCCTCTGAGAGGATGTTTGATGTTACACAATGACGAGTCAGTGTGCCGGTAGATATTCATGTCGGACATGTGCGGAGGTGTAAGTATCTCACAATGCACCTGCCTGTCACAACCCTGACGGACAGTTTATCGTCCATATCTATAATCAATAGAAGGCTAGATTATCTTCCCAGTGATAATATATCAGCTTTTTGACTTCATGCTAAAGTCACGTATCCAACATCCTGTGGCTGGCCTGCTGTGCTCTCATCCCACAAACAACCCTCAGCAGACCTCTTGGTAGCAGACCGTGAGCTCTTCTTCAGGCGGTCTTGGTCCGGTTGCTTTAGTCTGCACCAGAGTTTGACTGACAGCTCAAACACATTGAGAGAAACTGGAAAACAAGCACCAGAAGTGCTTTGAACCGGGCGACCGGGTGTCACATGTCAGACGGATTCCCCGTGAAGCTCAGCGTCTTCATCTCGGCAGAGCGACATCTGTCAGATGGTCGCGCAGAAAACTCTGCTTTGGAGACATTGAACCAATTTATTTTATGAAAAATAATCACAAAATACAATTTTAAGTCCCAGAAAACAGAAGGAGGATCATATTTAGCTTCTGAACTGTAATTCCTCAATGAAATTAAATGTCTGCAGTTTACAGTTACATCAGGGATTAAAACTCCTTCTCATTTGATTGAAAGGCTTAGAAAGGCCTTCACTAAAAGTTGCAGATGCACTCATTGTACTTGATGAAGATGCGATGCTGTTGAAAGCTCTAGAAATAGCAATCTGGAGATTATAGACCAAGAAAATCCATTTCTGAAGGTATTACTGTGAGCGTGTCCAGCGCTGCTGCTTGGTGCTTGTTTTACAGTAAATTAAAAGTCTTCTTTTAGGCACCAGAGCCCATCCAGAGACCGAATAAATCAGCTCCTATTGTTGACCATCGAGGGGGTCGTAAAGCAGCCGCTGGACAGCCAACAACCTTCGAGGACGCAATTGGGAGCTAACTCTAAAAATATTATTTCACATCCTCCGCCATGGAGCACTTTGAAATTGCCGTTAGATTTACAGTGATTCCTCAGTGAGGCGCCGTAAAACTTGTTTGCTGAAGCGTTTAATGGGCCGCTCCGCTCGCGTCCAGCCGGAGCTTCCAGTTCTCAGTCTCTGCAGCGTCTGAACGAAGTGGCTCCGAACTCCCAGAAAGCCCGACGGTCTCGGTGAGGGATGAGAAGCGCTCACAGCGGTTTGAATCGGACGAAGAGCTTCAGGGTTCAGTGAAACGGGGAGATGGAACAACACAGTGGCGTGCTCGTCCGTCGCTCAATACTCCTGACTCAGCAGTTAAAGACGGCGTTAGAGGAGGTCTGCACCCCTCAGATAGAGCTAAGTGGAAATATGTGAGACCCGAGGCCGTCCATCACGCTGCCAAAGCCTCACAAATTGCTTCCTGGTCACGGTCACAGTTCACAGGATCATGGCTGACACAGGGGCTGCGGTACAGCCATCAGTCATGGGAGGATCAGCTATGCCTCATGTTCTGCTTTTTAACTGAGACCTCGAGGGACCTGTGGAGAGTACAAAGACAAGATGTGGAGGTGGAGCACTGCCCGGTGCAGACGCAGAGGCAACCCTTTGACAAGCTTCGAGCAGACAATCAAGTGTGAATGATGGTCCAAGATGGCCGCCCAGAGCAGCTGCTTACAGAAGTGGGTCAACGATTACAGATTACTTCATGACAACAGAGACTTCAGGACAGGACTGCCTTATTGTTTTACTCTTTATTTTGTGTTTTCAACACACTCGAGTCATCCTTTACGTACAAATATACAAAACATTGAGTATTTAGTATCTGTAGTCTAAACACTAACCCTTAAATACATGAACATCCACACTAACAAAAGCCCAACACACACACACACAACCACGTCCACAGCATCCCCGTATGTACCCTCCCACATGTACACACTTCCACATACACACTCCCACATACACACTCCCACATGTACACACTTCCACATACACACTCCCACATACACACTCCCACATGTACACACTTCCACATACACACTCCCACATGTACACACTCCCACATACACACTCAAACCATACACACTTCCACATGTACACACTCCCACATACACACTTCAACATGTACACACTCCCACATACACACTTCCACATGTACACATTTCCACATACACACTCCCACATGTACACACTTCAACATGTACACACTTCCACATGTACACACTCCCACATGTACACACTCCCACATGTACACACTTCAACATGTACACACTTCCACATGTACACACGTCCACAGGTACACACTTCCACATACACACTCCCACATGTACACACTTCAACATGTACACACTTCAACATGTACACACTTCAACATGTACACACTTCCACATGTACACACTCCCACATACACAGTCCCACATGTACACAACTACACACTCCCACATGTACAAACAGCCAAATCAAGTACACTTAAATGCAGTCCAATGACACAGGCAGTAAATACACGAAGCTAAATAAAGAACATAAAGTGAAATAAAAGACACTAAACTTTCAAAGAGCAGAGCTCGAGGCTTCACAGCGGCGTTGCATGAACCGTTAGACGTCGTGACGACTGCGTCCACTTCTTCAAAGGCGTGAACCTGGAAGTCAACACGACATGTCCCCGTTTGTCCCAAATGCTTCGGCCTGAAAACCGAAGAGTTTCTCAGCGTCTGCCGATCCTCCAACTCGCAGCGACTCTGCTGAGGACCATCGCAGACAGACCTGCGATGGTCCCAGACCAGGGAAACTTCAGGAAGAGCAGTTTCACTTGACAGGAACTCGGGGAATTAGTCTTCGGAGAACCCCCCTACCAATTCTCTTCTGGCAGACCAATCTACTTCCTGTCCCCCTTTAAAGTAGCGTAGCTTAGCTAGCAGGTCTATCAGTCCATCAGTCAGACCCCTCCCCCTCCCTGCCCGGCTTCATCTGGCAGCTATCAGAAGAAATTAGAAGACCAAATGCTCCCAGCGCTCTGGGGCTGTCTGTGCGTATCCGTGTCCACGGTTGCGTACAACAGCAGAAGGAGAATCTCAAGTGCAGGAACAGGAAGCTGGATTCAGAGGGGTCATAGAGACGCGTCGCCTCAAGGGTTCACATGCAGCCCCGCAGAGGAGGAAGAACCGGAGGCTTCATTCACCAAACATCCCTTCCTTCCAACCGCCCGCCCGTACGAGCGCTGCCTCTCGCCGCTCGCTGTCATCTTTGACCTCCGCGAGACAAAGGGAGCAGACTTCCGTCACCGGCCGACTGTGCAGACGGAGGAAAGCTGCAACGCCAAACGAGACGCGACAAAGAGTGTTCAGAGGCAGTCAGAGAGCATGTGGTTGTAATCAGGCCCTTGAAGCCATTAAAGATGGGAAAGAGGCTCAAAGTGGAGTAAACAAGCCTCAAGTACCTCGATTCCCCCTCGGACCCACAGATAAACATTATTACTGCGGTGACGCAAGGAACAGGGCCGAGAACTTTGATCCAGGACAAGTACACACTGCAATTAATCAGTTATTCTTTCCACTTCATTTTGCCGATTCAGGTCCATCGATAAAACAAAGGTTTCCATTGAATATTGTTTGATTACAATAACAAAATCTTCTTAAAAGTCTCCACATTTCTCTTGATCGCACCTTTCTCTCTTGCATCTTTCTCTGTGGTGTGTTTCCAGCACTATGGAGTGTTGGTCAGGCCTGTGCACGTACACATGCACACTTACAGATATTGTAATACGTACAAATATTGGTGGCATCGCCAATATTTGTAGAATGTGTACAAATACACATTCTTGCCAATAGTTTCACACTAGTGCACTTATTAAGGATTAAAGGATGTGGCGCGCACATGCAAAAGACTTTTTGAGGAATTTTAGAATAAGTTATGATCCATAAGGACAATTTCTACATTATCTCACAGGGGTTACTGTATTATATCAGTTTAAATTATTGATGAGCTGTTTAAGTATGGTTTTAATGAAGGTTACAGCTTCCTAAAGTACTTCAGGGCAGAACCATGAAGCAGGACACACAGCAGGTAGTTAGCGGTTATATGATTATGTCATAATCAATGTTGTATTTTGTCTCTGGAAGATCTGTAAGTGTTTAGATGTCTGATGTGAATTTGAATTATAGTTTCTTGAATCTCTGACGGATCGTTTCGATTCCATTCAGATTATTTTATACAGCCCAAAATCGCAAATTACAAATTACCCTCGTAGGGCTTTACATCCTGTCTCAGGACCTCACATCGGACCTGGAACAACTCCCCAAATAAAGACAGTAGAAACCCTTTCACAGGGGAAGAGGAAGAAGCTTCACAGAGCAACAGAGGAGGACCCTCTATCAGGATGGACAGAGCAACAGATGTCATGTGACCAGAATGAGCAACAGAGTTACAGCACATTACACACAATCCATACAATGAGTAGTATATGTATGGTACACACACCAGAATTTAAATCATGTCCTAAGGATTAAGGGAGCGGAAATATGAATTATTAAAGTCAAAAGGACCAGACATTGTGTGAAATGCTAATATACCGATCAAAGTGAAACACCCATGGAGTGAAAGCTTCAGCCTGACGGCGGTACGAGAGGAAAGGTCAACAAAAGCACTGGGAAATACACTTCATGCATATCTGGAGATTCATTCCCAGGATGCTTTGGAGAGTGGTACAACATCACGCCTCTGGGACGAGATGGTGAACGAACAGACAGTGCTGAGCAACACAAAGACAAAGATGATGTCTTTGTGTAGTTGCAATACTTTTGTTAGCCAGACATCCCTCACAGCCCATCTGCTGCAGAGGAGGTGGGCAGACTGGTGACCCAATCATCAACCGGGATGGTTCATAACCATCAATTGGACTTCTGACAGCTTAATGCGTCCAACCCAGAGATCCACTTCCTCCGGTAGAGATAATGTAAGCCATACATACGCCCACTACCTGTCCCACACAGACACACAACACACACACACACAATCGCCGTATTCATCTCAAGGAGTAACGCTACACTGATCCCTGCAGACAAACTGCACCGCTCCAGAATAGTAACAGGATACAGCTCAAGACATAACTCAATACAAACAAAGTCTGAGGAGCGAGGAGGGTCGCGTCGGGGTCGCCTCCGTTAGTGGAGACCCGTGATGGGACGTCTTTGTGCAAGTGCAAAGAAAATGGGCCTTCTGATGGAGAGAGAGGCTCAACAGATCCCATAATCAGGCAAACAATATGAACAATACATCTAGGATACCTTCACCTGATGGAACGGTGACGCCTGAAAGTACAAGCTCCTACAGGATAAAAACTATTCCAGCAGACAATGTGGAATAAGATCCTTCTGCCAACATTTAACCATATTGTTCTCCTCTTCAGGTGGAAAGACTCACAATATGCGACCAGCTTCTCTGCCTCTGGCTTTAACCTTTTGAAAACCGTGTTCGGAAAATCATCCCGCTCCCATTTTAAGTCCCAGCATGCCCCATTCAGACAATCTTTTGGCATAAAATATGTCATTTTTCCATTTTTTAACCGAACGACACAGTTTCTTGACTGAAGCTCCTTCCTAACAGGCCAAGACTTTGTTTTATTGTGATTTTAGTTGCAGGTTCTGTTTCTTTAGGTCCTAATCTTTCCATAAAGGTGTCTTATTGACGCTTCAGGAGGCTTTTTCGGGGAATCTGGCTCATATCATGCTGGACGTTCATAGTTTCCATCAAAATATCTTTTAAAAGGGATTGTTTTGCAGATATACATTTTTTCCCCAAGACTTTGCTGAACAAATACATACAATAAACACAAGTATTGGAATCAGACTTCCCCGTCCGTGGACTTGCTGTCACATTATAAAATAGTCATAACTTTTAATTATTAAAATAATAATAATCATACTTTTTTTTTGAGAAGACGTCACAATTCTTCCCTGGTAGTGTCATATTTTTTAAAGAGATTTACTGTTTTGATAGATTCATAAAACCATATCAAACTGAGTTAATGTGGTTCAGTTTTGTTAAACTGTTTTGAAAAGCGCAGCATTAATTCTTTCATTTAAAAAAGAAAGGAAACAGCTTTCAGTATCTGTCTCTCTGCTTTTTCTCAATGCATTCACAACATCCATCCAAAATATCATGTGTGATGTCATCGAGTCTAAAGTGAAGCGTCTGCAGAGACGCTTGGGAAAGATGACGCAGTCAGAGAGTTCAGAGTAAACGACTCACTTTCTGCTTCACCACCGACTTCACTGCAAAATAATGACGTTCATTTGGACATAAGAAAGAAAACAACAGTAGAACCGTTCATGTTTCCATGGAGCCGTCCCAGACGTTACACCTGTTGACGTCAGCGCTTTAATTCTTATTCCTCTGGTTTCTGCTGAGAGAGCAGCTCCTCTGCCAGAGCAACAACATAATGGAGTTATTCATTAAAGTCACATGGTGCTGTTGAACACAGTCTCCAGGAACTCTGACATATGGAGGTGAAATAAGGAATGAGAGAGTGAAGGAAACCCCAACACACTCTCATGAGCACAACAACGAGCTTTAAGGAGGGAACTCATGGAAAGGAAACTCAAAGAAAAGGTATTAAACCTTGAGGAACGAGACAGAGTCCCAGTCCCTGCTCCCTCTCCCTCCCTCTCTGTCGATTGTCTCTCTGTGATTCCCAAAACCTGCAAAGTCCATCAGGACGCAGTCACACCACTGAAAAACAATCCACCTGAACAAAAGAGAGACAGCTGCTCAGCAGCAGGGAACTCAATCTGAGGAGCAGTAAAAGAGGCGAGGCCGGTTCCTGGAGGACGCTCTGTCTCTGCACCAAGAGGGACTTCCTCTGTATTTCATCCACTGATAGAATTGTCCTCCTCGTCCCTAAATCTGCCACGTGTACTCCGACGTGGGCATTGTTCAGGAGAAAAGTTCTCCTTCCTTGGAAGCAAAGCTTTGAATATGGACGGCGCCAACGAGATGAGCTTCCATGACCCCCTGACCTTTCCACAGCAGCCCAAAATGGCCGCTCGTATGCAACAAAATATAGTGTTTTCTCACCATAACATAAATCAATGTTTTACCTGCCGGCCACCAAACGGAGGAACGGATGTGAACTTGTTCTATAATCTGGGTCAAGTGACGTAGTCGGGCTGTTTTAAAACCTCAGGTTGGTGCAGACCGTCCCGCGTCGTGCTGGTGACCATCTCCTGATCTCCAATCAGTGACCGGCAGGGATGTAACTCCTCCCTCTAGTGTTGGCTCGGCTCGCTTGGAACCTCGACCGAGGTGGAGAACAAAAAAAAAACACACACAGGTACTAGACACTAGAAAACACCAGGTACTAGTCCCCATAAAACACACAGGTACTAGACACCAGAAAACACCAGGTACTAGTCACCAGAAAACACAGGTACCAGTCACGAGAAAACGCCAGGTGCTAGACCCCATAAAACACCAGGTACTCAACACCTAAAACACCTGGTACTAGACACCAGAAAACACCAGGTACTAGACACCAGAAAACACCAGGTACTAGACACCAGAAAACACCAGGTACTAGACACCAGAAAACACCAGGTACTAGACCCCATAAAACACAGGTACTAGTCACCAGAAAACACCAGGTACTGGACCCTATAAAACGCCAGGTGCTAGACCCCATAAAACACCAGGTACTCAACACCTAAAACACCAGGTACTAGACACCATAAAACACCAGGTACTAGACACCAGAAAACACCAGGTACTAGACCCCATAAAACACCAGGTACTAGACACCAGAAAACACCAGGTACTGGACTCCATAAAACGCCAGGTGCTAGACCCCATAAAACACCAGGTACTAGACCCCATAAAACACCAGGTACTAGACACCAGAAAACACCAGGTACTAGACACCAGAAAACACCAGGTACTAGACACCAGAAAACACCAAGTACTAGACACCAGAAAACACCAGGTATTTGACACCATATCCGTGCAGTGGTGCACAAAACGCCTGGCGGGTCTGCTGGTGCCGAGCAGACGCCTCCAGCTGCACTACATGCGGCAGGCGAGCGGGTCGGCAGCACCTCGACCTCTTGTTGAGCTGGAGGCGAGGACTCATCCGTCATGGCAGTTGCTCCTGAGACGACAGCAGAGTTCTGCTGCTGAGCGGTTCCTGTAGAGAGAGCCGTGACCCTCTCAACGTCACTGACCTTTGACCTTCCTTGACCTCCGCTCGCTAACACAAGTGGCTTGACACGGAGTCAAAGGTCAAGGTACTGGTGTCTGTTTTTAGGGATGGACATGCATGATGATGACCGTGGTCACGTGACCCTCCCTGGGTCAGAACATCCTGGTTACTCTGCTTCTGGGCCTGAAGCAGCACACGTCCGGATCGGTGGAAGCCGACATTGAACAGACGCCAACCTGCCAGTGTGAGGTCTAATGGAGCCCATGTGAGGAGGGAGCAGCTCCTGGTCCACAGCGCTCACATGGAGCGTGTTGCTTTCTGTCATGTGGCTGCTATCAAAGCAGCAAGTCATGCATGTGAACCGCCTGGAGCGCCGCGGGATGAACGAGCGCTTAAAACACTTAATCTAACTACACACAGACGTCTGTATATTTTGAGACAGGGTGTTCAATAAACATTATTGCATTTAGACAGTTTTATTCAGTCAAAATCTGGAGGGGAAAAAAATCATCTGAGGGTGAAGAAGAAGGGTCAACGACAGGATGACGAAGATTCAACCAACTGGAGAGAAGACGAGAACCTCTGTCGGTCACAGGAGACCCTGAACTCCTCAGAAGAGCCTGTCGGTCACGACGATGTGATCGGCGTCAGATCCTCCTGCCTCTCCTCAGCCACACTCTGCGTTTCCAGTAGCCGAGGAAGGCGTCAATGTCTCTCAAGGGAATCTCTGGACAACGTCCACACCCGATTCCTGCAGAGTTCATGTGAGTAAGCAGCTCGCGGGTGTTGCGCTGCAAGGTTGTTCTGAAGGGCGGTGGAGGAAACGTCAGGGGAAACTCGAGCATAATGCAGTCGAGTGGAAGAATTGAAACGATCAATACGTGCAGCTACACACTCCTGCATGAATCACAAGGAGAAGAAACACCCAAATGACGCCCTACTGACATGACTTGCATGACTCAAAGTGGTAGCTGTGTCCATGTGACACCCATTTGAACATGCACCTGTTTTTAAATATACTCTGGGCTAATCCCTTCCTCATGCAGCCGATGTTAGCAGGCGGCCGGCTAATTGTGGGTTCAGCCGCTGGCGCTGACTCACACAGAGCGCTCTGTTTAATGAGGACCGGCTCTGGTAGAATAAGCAAGAGGCGCCCAATCAGGGACTGCGAGGTAAACACCAGCGCTCATGCCGTGTTGTTATGATGGGCATCAGCTGTGCGGCGCTGGGAAGGCCGACGCATCTCTCCTCTCGTGTCCGACAGGAACAGGACCTCCCATTTGGAAAACGCTCTCAGCGTTAGCTCTCGGGTGGAAGGTGAACACAGCTGCAATGAAGACACCTGGAGAGGAACGAGGATTCATCATCACGCGCTCGTAAACATTCGTCATTGCTGTAGAGATTTCCGTGAACGACTCAACAACGAGAGCTTTAAAGCCCCTTGGAAGTCTTCCCGTAGCCGGCTGCAGGCGTCACAGCTTGAAGCGGCTGATGTCAGGGCGCTGCGACGAAGAAGGAGGCTTTGTAGGGAAAGTGAAAACAGCTTGAGTGTTTGGATGTCAACAGTTACAGAGCGAGAAGAGCGCATGAAAGGCTTAGAGTTCTTCCTGTAGACACACAACCACAGCTTGAAGACAACACGTTCTCTGCGGATCTACAACATGTTCAAGTGTATTCCAGCTGTGTGTCGTTTGGCTCGTCCATGCCAGGCTTGTGATTGGCTGTGCTGGATCAAAGCCCAGCTGCGTCCACATGTGTCCACATTTACACCTGCGTGTGACCCGCCTGGTCGGACAGCGATCGGATACCTTTTCCGTGGTCAAAGGAGGGCTGTAAAACAGTGGATGAACACATTTTACTTCCTATAAATTCTTCACAATAAAAGTCCGTTATTCTTGCTTTCTTACTCTTCGTCCTTGCAGAATGATTACACTTCATTTCACAGAAAGAATTGGTGATTTAGTGATGAACTCAAGTAGTTATATACAATAAAAGGTTGTTTTTTATGTATGTATCACTTTCAAAAGTGAATTTAAGAAATTATATAAAATCAAGAAAATGACCTCCGACCTCAGAGTTAAAAGCTTCTATTTTGAAGCAGCAAAATCATGAAATGTTGTGTAACAAGACTCAGACGGCATGTCTCAGCGGTTGTAGTGGAGCATCTGAAGATAATACTTCAGTACCTTCCTGTATGCATGTTCATTTAATGTCTGTTGAATCTAGTGTGGGATATAACGTGACCAATCATGAATCACCTTTTTGACCACTTTTTGTTTTCATTGCTTATTTTCTATAATGTCTCTATGCAATGTTATATGTTATACTCTCTTATATGCTCTCTCTCTGTGTGTTGCTCAGTCCACATGTTGAAGAAAATAAACTCTAAACACGGTTAAAATAAAAGAGCTACGGAGCAAAGGTGTATGATTTTGGAAGCTCCATAAAAAAAGGTGGTATTAAAGTCTATAAATGTGGTTCTTTACACTTAATGTAGTGTGTTGCTGTAGTTTCCAGCTATGAAATATTATTGTCTTGGAGGACCTGAAAACTTGAATTGTTTTTTTTACGCAAATACATCGTACCGATCCAGTGATTCTCTATTCTAAGTCTATGACAAGCTCTTCAGTCATGATTGAGAGAGCATTTGAATCTCATATGCTCATATGAACAGATGAAGCCACATCTAAAGAGTGCGTGACTCTGCAACGTGTGGAGTTGAGTCATCGCAGCGGTCCTCTGCCTCCTGTGCAGCGCCGGTTCAGTACGGCGGTGTTTTACACCTGCTGCCCGCTTTAATGGCACGTTGTTTATGCCTCAACACGCCGGCGACCTCAAACACCTGGCCGGCAGATGTGGGAGTGGGGAACGGCTCGCTTTTTATAGGACATCGGAATATTTGGTATCGAAGCTGTTGTGCGTTTATGAGACGGCGCAGTGAGCTTTCGGCCGGCGTCGTTCTGGATGGACTGGGACCTGCTTTCTGGTCCGTTGGACTCCAAATGGACCATCACTTACTAAATGAACATCATGCTGTATCAAAGAAGACTCAAAACTAGAGATTGAGACCATAAACTCATGTTTACAATGTTTACTTTTCTCATAGACTTCCATACAATAAGACTTAAGGAGTCGCCCCCTGCAGGCCAGTAGAGAGAACACATGTTATCTATAGTTCAGGGATTTTTAAGCTTTTTGACCTCGGGGCCCATTCAAATATTAACATATTAAACAAGTTTAATAAGTTTATTTATTAAGCCACAGCGACACGACCCCGGATAAGCAGCTGAAAACGGATGGATGGTTTAGTACCTAATTGATTACACTGTTGGATTCAATAACTGAATCAAATCTAAATACAGTTCAACAAGCGTAAACCTTGTCAAATGAATGACTTGATACAATGTGACCATCACAAAGACTTTTATTGATCACGTGTCTGTAAACCTGCACATACAACAAGTCATGGAACTTTATAGGGACGAATATTACACTGCCGCTATAAGGTAGACATTGCAGAAATATATCGAAACATATTTGCATCACTTTTTCACAAGAGCATTTCCACAAGAATATTTGTAAATTGCTAAATTTTGCATGTAAGAATCAAGGGATGAATAAAAAGACTCTCTCTCTTACCGAAAACCTGAGGAAACAAACACACTGGGCTGCACTGTCTCATACTGGCTGCACTGTCTCATACTGGCGGTCTGCATGGGTTTAAATAAAAGGCCAGACCTGAGGAAGGTACAGCTGGCCCTTTGGGGGGAAGCACTCTGGGTGACCCGGGCCTGGAAGCCAGCTTCAGTCAGAAGATCCAAGAAGGCTGTCTGCCTCATCTATCATCCCTCCACAGCGGAGGGCTAAACTATCACAGGGCTTTCCCTGGAAGCTTGAGCCCATTCGGTGGATGACATTGTAAATTCTATAATCTCCCCAAATAATAGTCATCTTCAAGGAAGTCTGGCTTTTTTTTTTCAGCTCTTGCTAAATATATACATCAGCTGGAGCAGTGGCAGGATGTCATGCATTAGGTTTTAGGATGCAACTGAAAGGGATTGCCGTATAATGTTCTTGCTTTTTGGGTCACAATGGTTCAGTGTAGCATGGATACTCACATCATTGGAAAGTGTGCAAGCGATAAAGAAAAAATATCACCACCGGCACAGGAAGTCTGAAGGAAGCAAAACAGACGATACAATAAAAGCATGAGGAATGGATTTACAGGATTTGCAGGAATGAGCTACTGAATCAAAACGAACAAACACGGCAAGCTAATCTGACATGAACCTGCTCCAAACACTGCAGGCGGTTACTTTACACATAATCTGGTTGTATCACAAAGACAGTAATGCAGCGGGCGTAGGTAGGTTGGTTTACTTATGTTTTGGCTTCTGGCTAAACGAGACGGTTTCTTTACAACCTTTGAACACCTTTACAGACCTATATATGTATCGCTGGACAGCACTGTTAGCTAACAGAGCACGTTAGCTAACAGTGCAGCAACTAGACGGCAGCAACTAGACGGCAGCAACTAGATGGCAGCAACTAGACGGCAGAAACCTTTTAACACCTTTATACACTTGTATATTTATTGCTGGACAGCATTGTTAGCTAACAGAGCTGTTAGCAACATAGCTGTTAGCTAACAGTGCAGCAACTAGATGGCAGCAACTAGACGTTGTTTTTTTTACCACCTTTTACCACCTTTACAGACTTGTTTATTTATTGCTGGACAGCACTGTTAGCTAACAGAGCACATTAGCGAACAGTGCAGCAACTAGATGGCAGCAACTAGACGGCAGAAACCTTTAAACACCTTTATAGACTTCTATATTCATTGCTGGACAGCACTGTTAGCTAACAGAGCTGTTAGCAACATAGCTGTTTGCTCTGTTAGCTAAACACGAGCAGCTAACCAGCTCACTCTTTCGCCCCCCTTAGCTTCCTGCGAGTGCTGCCTTTGTTTGTACCAGAAAGTCACTGAACTGCAGTAAAGAGTCTAATTCTTTGGAGAGGATGAACAACTCGTCAACACCACGTTAACGCAGTATGGCAGCTGCTGCAGGTCGGACCGATGGTGGAGACCTAGATGCCACGGTGCCATGGACCAAAGCAGCTATCAGGAATTACTCCCAACGTGGGAACACGTTGGTATATCCACCTCTTGTCCTCCCCCATCACATGACCCCCACCTCTCCAACAGGTTCATAGTACAGGCTCCATAGCGTCATGTCATGCTCGTCGGCCTCTCTCAGACTGTGGCCGTCTAGTTCACCTGAAAGGCCAAATCCCCAAACAGCTGGTACATCTACTCGCCCTGTTTCCCTCAACAGAAACCACTGGAGGCCCTCTGTCAGACCCCGGTGATTGATAGCGGTGTGATTTCATCCAGCTCTTCGACATCTTCATGTCCAGAGGGAGAGTCTTAACCTCCGGTCCTGTCCTGACCCTCGGCCGCTTCTCCAAGCATTTGAGTCTCCACACATGGCTTTACGCTGTTTTCAGGGAGCACATTGCTGTTTTAATTGATGTTTTATTTTGAAACATGAACCACAGCATCTCCACCACGTGCACCATCAGCCTGCTGCTCACCAGCGTGAGTCATCCTCCTCCTAACATCCGCTTATTTTCACTATCTTATAGTTCCCAAAGCACCCTATTCAACATACTGGCACCCCAAGTTATTATTCATGATTCCAGTTATAAACACTACCAGACATACAATTTTTATTTAGCCATTTCAGATCCCTTTGCACAACAGCAGCTGCTAATCGACCTTTTATGAGATTACCTTTCCAGTGAATCTGAATGTGGACTTTTGAAGGTTAGATACATTTTGTAAAGAAATCTTATATTAACAACCTGATCTTAGATAATATTGATTGCATTTTCCTCCATTAAAGGTAAAAGAGGTGGGGGCCCATGCTAGCAATGCCCATGTTAGCAATGCCCATGCTAGCAATGCCCATGTTAGCAATGCCCATGTTAGCAATGCCCATGTTAGCAATGCCCATGTTAGCAATGCCCATGTTAGCAATGCCCATGTTAGCAATGCCCATGCTAGCAATGCCCATGTTAGCAATGCCCATGTTAGCAATGCCTATGCTGCCCATGCTTGCAATGCCCATGTTAGCAATGCCCATGTTAGCAATGAACATGCTAGCAATGCCCATGTGAGCAATGCCCATGCTAGCAATGCCCATGTTAGCAATGCCCATGTTAGCAATGCCTATGCTGCCCATGCTTGCAATGCCCATGTTAGCAATGCCCATGTTAGCAATGAACATGCTAGCAATGCCCATGTTAGCAATGGCCATGCTAGCAATGCCCATGTTAGCAATGAACATGCTAGCAATGACCATGCTGCCCATGCTAGCAATGCCCATGCTAGCAATGTGTGTTCAGGTCATACTATATTTGTATTTCTCAATGTTAGTGACTCTTATCAATGTTAATAAAACACTCTATGGTAGAAGTATATCTAATAACAGATTTACTGTGAGCATTACACAGCAAGCTGAGGGAGAGTCTGTGCAGCAGCAGACACACAAACCATATTCCACTCGCCCTGTTGTGCTTTTAATTACACTATTATCATATACTCTGTACTGTTCCACCACTTTACCACCCTTTGTGTAAACCCACGTCATTATACGTCAGAAACCGTTTCTCTGGAAATATCTTCCACTATTGCTTTTAGTGTTATTCCCAAAAGCTAATAAAGATTATATCCAAGCCCAATAAAGAAATGTGATGATGCTTAAATGCTTGGAAGAGGTTGTGGATTTCCCCATTTAAACCTGAAACCTACTGTTTGGATCCTGTTTCCACATCAACAGTCTAAGGCTTTTTAAGAGGTAACTCTTAACCTAACCACTGCAGGACAGTTTTCAACCTTTTTTGGTAACATTTGGGATCTCTCTTTGTTTCATCAATAGAGAATTAGTTTGAAGGCATAGATGAATGGTCAGATAAAACCTATAGGATGACCTGTGGTATACATCGAGGTAAACTTGTAGCTCCTACACTTCTTAACCTTTACATTTACAAGTTTACACTTGAAAACGCCATCAGGAGGCATGTTGTACACTGTCACAGCTACGCTGATGACACACAACTTTACGTCGCTGTGTACTGATGACCCAGGCTCAATAGAAAGCCTGTTTGACTGCATATTAGATATTAAGTTATGGATAATATTGTGTTCATGACCTGCAGGATTAAGGGTTAAGACAAAGGTTCAATTCTACAAACTCAAAGTACTCCTCACTTCCCTCTTCTGCCTCTGATTTACTCACCCTGACGTTCTTAACCCGACCCACACCACGCCCACTCCTCGTGCCTAAGTCATTGAAGACTAGCCAATCAGAAGCAGAGCAGGGCGGGTCATGGTAGGAACTGGAAAGGTCTTTTTGGGTCATTCTGCAATACAATTAGCGCTTTACTTCTGGTTGTTGAAAGTTTGAACAATGAAAGAACAATGAAAGTTTGTTTTTAGCAGGCTATCGGGGTTTTTGGACAGTGGGCAGTCGTAACAATGGGAAGTCCTCCATTAGAGCCGGAGAGGAGTGTGAGTGGGAGACCTGAGCCACCTCTCGGTGTAGAGCAGTGGGTGGTCAGGAGGGTCTGTGGGCAGCAGCTGGACAGAGATTTACAGTAGCTCTGGCTCGCACCATCGCGTGATACTAGGAGGAGATTCATCCGGCTCCGACTTGCACCGGTTGATGGCCTTAGCAGTGCACCTCTCCTCCCATGACACCAGAAAAGACACATTCACAGATTCCTGTCTGCGCTAAAAGGGCAGTGAGAAAAGAAGGAAAAACAGATCGTTCCTTCGAATCTGAAGCTCGATGCAGAGGACTTGCACTGCTGGACACATCTGTGATTTTAGAACACCTGAGGCTTTAATTAGTTGGAATGCTTCAGCCAAGTGTGTGTGTGTGTGTGTGTGTGTGTGTGTGTGTGTGTGTGTGTGTGTGTGTGTGTGTGTCGTTAGCTCATCCTCTGTCTGATTTCAAAACTCAGCAGGATCTCCATTCCTCTTGTCTCCTTATCAAATTAATGAATGAGTCGCTGATGATGAAAGTTTTGCTCCAGATGAAACATCTTCAGCTCTCACGGACGTCTTTGCCACATTTTCTTTCCCTTGGACTTTCGATGCGGTGGCCGACCTCTAAAACTCACTTTGCATTGGTTCACTCTTAACCCCAAAGACTCAAAAGGACCAAAGCCTTCCACAACACTGACCATAAGCACAAAAACAAGATGAAAAAGCTTAATCTCCTGGCTGTTTTTCAGGTTCAAACCTTTCAAACCGAGGCCGACACACATATTACGTCTCCAATACATTTCCTAGTAGTCGGCATATTACACCTTCGTGGTTCCATTAATTCCTCAGCTAAAGACAGTGAGCTCATAAACGTGTGATTACAGCGTTTACAGGGAGAACTTAAGTCCATGTTCACAGAAAAAAGCAGGAAGCACTTGTTCTGAAACGGGACATTCAACACAAACATTCCCCCCCTCAGGGGCCCGCGGGGGGGCCGCCCCGTGGTGAGCTGCAGCCCTGTGATAGATGGCTTCCAGGCCCTGGGTGATATTATGTTTGAGCTGAGCTCAGACCTGGAGGGGGCCGGTGGGCCCACCCAGACCGTGGGAGCAGCTACTGGTCCTAATGAAGCATCCTGGAGAAGGTAAACACTGAGAACACAAGGTACCGAGTTGTCCCTGGACTGGAGCCGCTTTGACCTGTGTTTTGAATTCAAACCAATACCTTTATGCACTAAATGAACTAATACAGTAATGAGAAATGTTCGCGCTGCAGCATCAAGGACGCGTTCAATCCACTTCACATCCTTCTGCTGAAGCACAAGAGCACAGAAAATCATGCTTTTCTATCTAAGAAACCCAAAACAAATGTAATGAAAGATCAACATGCAGACAGTCAGGTTGTAGTTCCAACCTGCTGATGCTGCATTACTGAGCAGTGCTTCACAAATAAACACGTTACTTTACATATTCTTTCCGGCATGTTGAAGGGTTGAGTCTCTTCCATTAAGTTACTGCCTCCCTATGCTTAGTGCCACTGCTCTGATGCAACCAGCCCATCAGGACCATCTGCCAATCAAACCCAACACACGCTGTACAAACAGCCTGCAGGGTCACATTTGGGTTCAGTGTCCGGCCCGACGTGGACCGCCAACCATTGACATTCACCATGACGCTGAAATTCTGTCTCTTGTGTGATCGCATACTGATTGAATGTGAGCAAAACTACAGAGCAAAATCACACTCTTTCTGGTTGAAACAATGGATATCCGCGGGCCCGAATGGGCCCCCCCAAAAAATAATTTCACAGTGTCAACGTAACTGCCATAAGGGCTTTGGCCCCCTGTCTATGAATCCTAGAACCGCCCCTGCTTCTTACAAAAGTCATAGAGGAACCTCAGCATTACATTGATTCATAATCAGTAAAAAGTTCCTGACAATAACTTTAAAGCATAAAAACATTTTCACACACACACACACACACTTTGGTGTATAATTTTTAATACCCAACACACATCTCAGTGAAGTACAGTTTCAGCAGCTCCAATGGCTGTTGGTCTCATGCTTCATCATCAGCTTTTCTTTTGGCACATGTTTGGTTACAATTATTATTAATTATGTCACTTCTTTATGCATTTATAATTATGGTTATTAATGATTTCACTGCTTTATAACCACATTAGTTCAACACTCAGACTGCGTGTTCAGAGCTATGGAGATAGAGTTAATGGGTATTACCTCGACCAGCTGCTGGAACAAGGAAACACTCGACTCCATCCTTTGGGGACCATGACAACTAAACATTTCGAGGAAATCTGGCCGGTAATTGTCGACGCATCCTGCTGCTGAGTCAAGCCTGGGACAGAACCAAGACCCAGAAACCTGCCTCATCCTTTGGAGATCTGAGTGCTTCAGATGCAGAAACATCTTCGTATCATCTCTTTGAAACTGTCTTTCCTTGTGAGACTTAATCGTTCTGCTGTGGAGGAGTGCAGAGTGTCACATGTACATGAATTCATACGCTCATCCCAGCACCGCATGATGGAGGTAAAATGCTCAGGAATCACACACTCGGCTCCCGGCTGGGAAGTTAAAGGACATCTGCCGAACCACTCAGGATACGCAGCTCCCCTTTTACCCACAAGCCCCTGCTCCCCCCCCTGGCCGGGTTCAACTCCATCCTCCAGTCTGAACTAAATACCCAAACTGTTTAAATACATTTGTCGAAAAAAAACTCATACTTGCCTCCCGACGAGCGTCGCTTTGTGAATGAATCTTTACAGGATTTGGGTGTGAAGCTCTTCTCTTGGTTCTGATGTTCTCATCGGGAGGAAAGTGGAACCATCTGAATGTCCTTTTTGTTGTTTTTTTAGCGTATGGGAATAGTTAATAACTTCATCTTCTTGTTATCACTTTGTTTAATAAAACAGACGTGAAGCTGTTGTAGAAATATAAAGAAAAAATACTTGAATTTCAATCGCATCGCTGGTTTTAATTGACTGATGAAACCGAAGCATGCTGGGACTTAAAATGGCCGCGGGAGCTTTCCAAAAGGTGAACAGATTCAGCCCTTTGTGTTGACTTGCACGACTTGAGGCGTTTATTTACGCTTCAGTGCGCGGGCTAACATGAGGTTGAATCCCAATAAAAAGCTCATGACGTGCGTCTCTGCCTGCAGAGCTTCGGCCGTGTGTGAAGTTCTGTTAACCGATCAACAAACTATCACTGCAGCCACGAGAGGAAGCCACGACTGGTTACCCAAAATGCTTTGCAGTTTGCTGCAGCACACTGAGAGATCAACCCTGGACAGACACGGAGGGACACACTCACACATGCACATGATCTCCTGGCGAGATGATAAGGAACCATCTTCTTTGCACAGATTGCACACATTTACCAGTTTTCTTACTTTCATTGAGAAAATACCTGAAAAGTTATGTTTAAGTACACACACGTTATTATCTGATGGGATCTTTTGGTGAAACCACAAACATAACTACACACAGCAGTAAAACAAACACCTGGATGTGGATGTTGTGTTGTGTTTGTATGAGGGAAGACGTGTTAAAAGAGTCTCTGGTGTCTCGCCTGCAGAGAGACAGGAACTGCTTTTCCTCACAAGTACAACGTACTTTTTAATGTACATGACAATAAACTTGAAGTATTATTGTCGCTCTCATGGTTCAAGGTGAGATTCATCCCCAAAGGTTGTCGCTCACTTCCTCTAAAGCAACAGGTCATGTGACGTCCGTTTAATGAAGGATTGTGTTGTTTCTGCTCTTGCTTTCTTACCAATAACACAAACTGCATATTAGTATTTTTAGGGTGAAGTTTTAAGTGAAAGTATTTTCTTTACAGATGGATCGTCCTCACTGTCGACGAGGTCACACAACATACTAAACTAATACTTAACTAACGACTAACTACCTGCAATATTACAGTATTAAAACATGCTTAAGTCCTTCATAATGATGTTCATTTAGTACTTTATGGTCATTTAGAGTCAAACAGACCATAAAGCAGGGGACGCTTTAGGGGCGGGGCTACCAGGTGATTGACAGGTCTCTAATCATGTTTTTGTGTCCTACTTTAACCCTTTCACAGTGTTTTTCACTTCATGAAAGTCCATTGAGACATGTTGGTCACTTAGCTCCGCCCCCTCGTGTCCCTTCTGGTTGCAGGGAAACAAGATGGCGGCGGCCGAAATGCCCCAACTCGGCATCCACAAACCAACGAGTGACGTGGTGACTCCGCCCACTTTGTTACATTCAGTCTCAAAGCCAAGGAGTCATCAAGCTCCTGATGTCGCTCACAGAGGATTAACATGGAGGAAGACGATCGTCACAGTTCACTAACGAGTTCCTGGAAAGAAGCGTGAGCGGGACCGGACCATGTGACCGGTACAAGACTCATCTCCTCACCCGAGGAGCCGCCCACAGCGTTCAATGTGCAGCATGTCAGACATGCAGGCTCACTTTACAGCCATGCCGCTGCTGGAGGTCCCTCTGGGCTTCACTTATTCACAAAGAAATAAACAAAACGCTCCGTCCTGTTGCTCTGTTTCAGTCTTACAGCTCGGAGCTGCAGCTCCAGCGCTGTTTCACACCTCTCAACAACATTAAAACCCCTCTCTGGCGCAGAGGATTTCTTATGTCCGGGAGACATCCTCTGTAAAAAACTGCCGGCCTTCCAGCTGTAACGAGTATTGACCTCTCGTACTTCCACTACTGTGTCAAGCCAGCAGACAGATCTTGAATATTTGCTGTCAGGATGCTCAACACCATTGAAATCAGCTGACTCAGAACTGGTAGGACGGTTAATGTCCTCTGATCTGCTCTCAGCTCTCTTTGACATGAAGCCCTTCGACCGTCGTCTCCCTCTTGTGCCACAACGCACATTTCATTTCATTCCAGAAAGAAGCGCCCGGCTTTCAGCGGGAGAAACGCAGCCAGATATAATTACAGCGTTGGGGCTGGGATTATCATAGCGGCTTGGAGACCTGCCGCTCCTGTGGTGGAGATGTTTTGGGCTCCAGGAAGAAACAGCTGCAGGACACGGAGGATCCGACTCAGTCTTTCAGGCCCAATCCCGGACTCTTATTTTCATCCTGAGGCGCCACGCCCTGCTGAAGTCTTCTGAGTGACATGATGTGATTTACTACAAAGGTTCATGACTTTATTGGACAGAGGTCATGATGAGGCACAACAACTAAATATTGTCTGCAGTTGTGTTGCAAACAGTGGCACAATGAGTCATCTGTGAGCGTCCAGCAACACAACCCCTTCACCATGTGTGACCGCCGAGTCGTCTCACAACACAGGACGAGGCAAAGAACCCTAAATGTGATCCAGATTGACGAGTCAAAGTGGCAATTACAGAGAAGTTAAACCCATCAGGAGGTGAGATTAATCTCCCAGAAGCCTCTCTGTGTCTGAACCGTAAAGTTCACAACTTCAAGTCAGAGTTGTTGGACCTGTCGAGGGAAACGACAAGTCCTCCAATGACACGAGAGGAATCTATATACTTCACCGGCGCCGCGCAGAGCGAGCGACACGACCGGGCCGTGGACAGGAGGGCTTACGCGAGAGGTCCACTTCCTGTCAGGACCCTTTGCACGTTTCCTTTTGGTCCGTGCCAAGCATTCAGTTAATGTCCCGGATGGCTGGGGTTGAACTGCTGTTGCGCTGCAGCGGACGCTGTGAACGGCTTCAGTTCACAATCAGGTGCAAGGACCCAAAGCCTGACGTTCAAGATTCAAGATGTTTTCACTGTCATATGCACAGACAACACGGGTACGTCCTCCCGTCCTTTATGTGTCGCCACACACAGATCCCACGCTGAATCACTCTGACGGGGCGGTGGACCTGCAACATGTGTGTTTAGCACCAAATGAGCGCAGTTATCGCTCCTCTGCACTCAAAACAGACTGAAACATGAAACACGTCATAACTCCAGAAGGAGCATCCACCAGACAGCAACGGGCTGTGTCTAACGTCTGGTTTCAGCTCCAGTTTGTATCTGGGAGCAACAGCTGCTACGTCGACAGTTTTTAAAGTCATGAACACCCTGCTTTTGCAGCCTGTAACGTAACACAAAAGACACACACAAAAAATCGAAGCACCTAAAGACTGAAATGCAACTTTAACTGCGCTGCTCCTGTCATTAATACATATTTAAGTTCAGTAATACGCAGATATTTGGTGCAGAATTGGACTCAAAGATCAGCGCTAACGCAGTTAAAGGGAAATAATTAGAGCCTTCAGAGAGTTGTCCCACTGTAACCAGTCCACTCAGCCTCTCTGTCCCACTGTAACCAGTCCACTCAGCCTGTCTGTCCCACTGTAACCAGTCCACTCAGTCCACTCAGCCTGTCTGTCCCACTGTAACCAGTCCACTCAGCCTGTCTGTCCCACTGTAACCAGTCCACTCAGCCTGTCTGTCCCACTGTAACCAGTCCACTCAGCCTGTCTGTCCCACTGTAACCAGTCCACTCAGCCTCTCTGTCCCACTGTAACCAGTCCACTCAGCCTGTCTGTCCCACTGTAACCAGTCCAAAGGCCCTGACCCAGGATCATCTCCTGCCACCAAAAAAGACTTGCTGCAGTCTAATACCTGCAGTCTGATACAGTCTAATACCTGCAGTCTGATACAGTCTAATACCTGCAGTCTGATTCAGTCTAATACCTGCAGTGTAATTCAGTCTGATTCAGTCTAATACCTGCAGTCTAATACAGTCTAATACCTGCAGTCTGATACAGTCTAATACCTGAAGTGTAATTCAGTCTGATTCAGTCTAATACCTGCAGTCTAATACAGTCTAATACCTGCAGTCTGATACAGTCTAATACCTGCAGTGTGATACAGTGTAATACAGTCTAATACCTGCAGTGTAATACAGTCTGATACAGTCTAATACCTGCAGTCTGATACCTGCAGTCTAATACCTGCAGTCTGATTCAGTCTAATACCTGCAGTGTGATACAGTCTGATACAGTCTAATACCTGCAGTGTAATACAGTATAATACAGTCTAATACCTGCAGTGTGATACAGTGTAATACAGTCTAATACCTGCAGTGTAATACAGTCTGATACAGTCTAATACCTGCAGTGTAATACAGTATAATACAGTCTAATACCTGCAGTGTAATACAGTCTGATACAGTCTAATACCTGCAGTGTAATACAGTCTGATACAGTCTAATACCTGCAGTGTGATACCTGCCGTACGGCCTCTATATTTACCTGCTATTGTTTTGATATCCAGTCCACAGATACTTCAAAGCGTCGCCGGCATCAGAGTCCGGCCGGCAGAGCCTTTGAAACCCAACACTGGTATTTGATGTTGTCGGGGCGACTGTCCGTCATCCTGACACGCTCATAAACAAGCGCCCACAAATAGAGGAGCGCAACAGGAGCTCGCTAACCGGCTAACCGGCTAACCGGCTCGGCCTCACCGTGTTAGCCAGAGAGAACCAGAAGGGTTTGAGTGTTAACTTGTTCTAACTTTGCAGCCACCTGGTTTTAAATAAACACTCTCCCTCTGGTTTTAATGGAGAATGACAAAAACAATATTCCTTTCCAGTGATTCAAGATTCAAGATGTTTTTACTCTCACATGCACAGTTTCCCCTCCGCTATCCGGATATTTAACCCAAACCACAATCGTTTTTACTAAACCGAGTGTTTTCTTGTCTGATTGGACAACGTTAACCACGTGTTCACTACCCAGTGATTCAGAAAGTGGTGGTTAGGAAGCTGACCAGGGCTCAGGACGCACAAAGACACACACTTATACACACTTATACACACATATATCTAGTTGTTGAAACCTGTTTAAAACAAGGGTCACAATGTCCTCACATATGAATAAGTAGCAGTAATGATATCGTAATGAATACGTGCATAATAATGTGGAACAGATGTCTTTTGCTCGCGGCTGCTCTGACTGATTGAGGTATGATGTCAAACGCCTCTGTTTGACAGTGTGAGAAAGTGTTTGAGGATTTCCAAAGTAGATTGGTGCTTCACGTTACATTGCGAGCGTGCATACAGGATAGCATGACCGTCAGCGACACTCAATCTGTAGACTGGAGGTAACACGGACAGCAGATGCTCCCGGTCGGAAGGAAAGAGAGTCTGCGTCACTTCTCATCTCCTCTTTGGAGGAAAAACCCCGGGGATCAGGCCAGTGCTCGGCTCAGAGGCAGCCGCTGAAGACCCTGGTGAGCAGGATAGGTACTGCTCACAGGAGACGTCTGGTTCTGTGTTTCTATGTTCCTGTGTGGAGCCACGCCAACGATAGACGAATCAGTGTTGGTAATAGATGACATTACTCCGCCTCCAGCTTCAAAACATGGATTCTGGGCTACGGTGCTACGAACAGATCGGGTCCGATCTACATTCAGGACACGGTCAAACCGTACAGCTCGTTAGCTCCACTCGGCTTCTGCCAACCGGCTTGTAGCTCCGTCACTGCGAGCTAAAACTCATCAAAGTCACGACTGGTTGCTGTCCTGCTTGTTCCTATGGAACGAGCTCCTCGATGTTGAACGTGCTCCCCGATGGTGGACCGAGTTCCTCGATGGTGGAACGAGCTCCTCGGTGGTGGAACGAGCTCCTCGGTGGTGGAACGAGCTCCTCGGTGGTGGAACGAGCTCCTCGATGGCGGAACGAGCTCCTCGATGGCGGACCGAGTTCTTCGATGGCGGAACGAGCTCCTCGATGGCGGAACGAGTTCCTCGGTGGTGGAACGAGCTCCTCGGTGGTGGAACGAGCTCCTCGATGTTGAACGAGTTCCTCGATGGTGGAACGAGTTCCTCAATGTTGAACAAGCTCCTCAATGTTGAACGAGTTCCTCGGTGGCGGACCGAGCTCCTCGGTGGCGGACCGAGCTCCTCGGTGGCGGAACGAGCTCCTCGGTGGCGGAACGAGCTCCTCGATGTTGAACGAGCTCCTCGATGGCGGAACGAGCTCCTCGATGGTGGAACGAGCTCCTCGACGTTGGAACGAGTTCCTTGATAGTGACTTCTTTGAAGAAGTTTTACTTTCCTGACTTGTTGTTTTGAGTTTGTCCTCACGGTTCACTGCACTTATTGTAAGTCTCTTTTCATAAAAGCCTCATCTGGTGTAACATGTTCCTTCATTCCTTTGGACACACACATTGTTGTGTATGTTGTCTACACACCGTCCTGCTGCCTCCAGCGGACAGCTCAACGCCGCACAGCAGCAGCTTCGTTAGCTAGCGCAGCTAAATGCTTCCACCGGCTGCCTGCGTCTCCGCTCTGCTGCTGGGAACACGAGCTCTGGCTCCCCGACCAGCATCTGTATTTGTATGGGGGCAATTCTGAATGTCGCAGCAGTAAATTCTCCCTCTTATTTTTTTTTCTCCTTGCAGACACACACTCGCCGTGGTCAGAAGGCTCTGCCTACCCACAGCGCTGCGCATTGTGATTTATGAGCATGACTTCTTTTCCAGATGGATCGCTCGGCGGCTGCAGGATCTTACCTGCTGGCCGCAACTCAGATTGTTGGAGCCCGTACAGAACACTCCGTCATAGTGAGTGTGTGTGTGTGTGTGTAGGTGTGTGTGTTCACATGTGTACTTTGCCCTCACGTACCAAGGAGCAGCAGGTTGGTAGATAGCTTATAGCCCTGCTTGAGGATGTGGGAGGTGTTTGATGAACTGGCTTTTCATGAGAAGCAGAAGGTTTAGAGAGCAGAGATGTTTCCACCCTTGATGATTAAAGACAGGTGAATCATTCGGGCTGCAGGACGTAACAGCGTTGTGTTTTTGAAATAACACAAGCGGCTCCACATTGTAACTCACGGGTCGCCTTCTGTCGCAATCGGCTGCGGCGGTAAATTTAATGAAATGCAGGCTCGCAGCTTGAAAACAGCTTTCTGGGGCTTTTTAAAGAAAGTCTTTGTATTTGACTTTAATGAACGTAGAAACGCTCGTTTGTAAAGCCGCGGTGGAAACGTTATTAATTCTCGCTCTTGGTGAACAATGAATGTAACACTGTGTTTCATAGAGGGGATATAAAATGCTGGCAGGAGAGAGGCTCAGCTCATGAAACCCAGCGGGAGCCTGCCAGCGCTCTGCCGGGCCGATCATCGCTAATTACTCAGTGTCAAGGAAAATCAGATGTCTTGAGGAAACGTGCTGTCGGCACCTCGGCTGCTGCCCGACAGCCAGAAAACCAGGCTCTTGTTCAAAAATCTGTGACACTCGCAGCGTGTTGTTCACAGGCGGTGGCGTGCCGCTAATGAGTCTGCGCTTCGCAGGAAGTTGCTGGTGTGAACGCAGCGCTTCCTTTTGTGTTTCTGCATGCGAGGAATGGAAACAACGAGCCCGTCCCGGACTCAGCGCCCAGTGGAAACTCCACAGCGTCGCCCTGTGAGCCGGCTTTCAGTTCATGTGACTGCAGAGGATTATCAGCCCTGAGGGGAACATCACAGTGAGCAGAGCCGCCGCACGGCTCCCTGACCGCAGAGGGCAACGCGAAAACTCAACTCCAGCATCCGTGCTTCAGCTACAGCTGGCGGCCTGAGGAGGGGGGCACTGATAAGGGGCCTTGTTTTTATTCATATATCATAATGTTCACTATGGAATAGGCCCTCCTGGGTTAAGAGCAGCTAGCATATCTATTTTGACGTTATATTGATTTTATTATTTAGTATAATTGTATATAGGTATTATTTTTATAATTTATAGTAGTTACCATGTAGGGGTTATAATTGTTGAAATGCTAAGTCAATATATGGAGACACATAGACAATATATTAAGATACTAATTTAATATTTACAGATACTAACTTAATATTTTGAGATACTAACTTAATATTTTGAAATACATAGTCAATATATTGAGATACATAGTTCATATTTTGAGATACTAAGTTAATATTTTGAGATACTAACTTAATGAAATGTAGATACATAGTAAATATATTGAGATACATAGTAAATATATTAAGATACATAGTAAATATATTAAGATACATAGTAAATATATTAAGATACATATTTAATATATTAAGATACTAAGTGATAATTTATTTTAAATACTGTCTCTTTTTGCAGATGAAAAGTGAAAATATCGAGAAGGTTTCCCAATATTTTAAAATAAGTGAAAGTATTGAGATACTCAGTAATTATATTGGAATACCAAGTAAAAATATTAAAATACTTAGTCAATACATTTGAGATACTAAATCTAAATATTGAGACACAAACTATGACCTAAAGGATATTTATTTCCTCACAGGGTCAGAAATCAGCTTCAATATTTAAAGACACAGATTCTCATATTTAAAAAGAAGCCTGACAGACAGTTAGCTTGCGCGCTACTTTAGCCGTGAGCACGACCAGGAAACAACAGGAAAAGCACAAGTAAACAACACGATGATCGATGGCTGAGTTCCATTTGGCCGAGTAACTTTGTGTAGCTTGTATTGTGCGCGCTGCCAGTGTCACACACACGGCTACAGACGTTAGCATCAGGACCTGAGCATCTACTACCAGGTCCAAGTTACAAAGATGCTTCTTTTACAGACAACACCTTCATGGAAACATTAGTCAGTTTTTAGCATCTAGTTTTTATTGTTTTATTCTACGTCTACGTTTATTAGTTTACACTTTTCACCTCGTCACATTCCTTTTATGTGCAATTGTGATCCTGCCGTCTCTGAGTGGAAGCAGCCATCATGAAGGCTGAAGCCTCCTGACCAATCACACGGCAGCGTGGCGCTGGTCAGGAGGCGTGGCCTCTGAGGAGATCTCTATCTCACAGAGAGCAGCTGCTGGTGGCCACATATCCTCACACACACACACACACACACACACACAGCGGAGGTGAAAGCACGGCACACACGCGTGTGATGAAACATGTCACAACCTGGCGACATGTCGGGATTAACAGGACGACGGAGACGCAAACAGCTGATGAGGCGCTCGGGACATCCTGTGAAGTGGAGGTCCCTGAATGCACCACGGCTGGTGTGCTGTGATGTAACACTGAGAGCATGTGCAGGTCCAGGTCACATGACCCGAGGGGCAGCGATGAAGATTCACGAGACAACTGCTGAGGATGATTTTGTGTATTTGTGTAACGTTTTGCTGCACGAGGGAGGTACATGTTCTGAAGTTTAGAAGCCTGTGAAGTATATAAATATTGAATATTTTTGAATAAATAAGTTGATAACATGAGTGATCGGCTCCGTGGGTTTGACATGCCGGAGACGTTTGTGTTGGGATGTAAAGAAAAGAACAAGATGTCGTTCTTTGCAGTGTGAACTCTCCAGAGAGTCTCTGTCTGCAGCTCTGGAGCTGATGCCGCCCCACAGAGTCACGCTGCACTGCTGGAGAGTCACGCTGCACTGCTGGAGAGTCACGCTGCACTGCTGGAGAGTCACGCTGCACTGCTGGAGAGTCACGCTGCACTGCTGGAGAGTCACGCTGCACTGCTGGAGAGTCACACTGCACTGCTGGAGAGTCACGCTGCACTGCTGGAGAGTCACGCTGCACTGCTGGAGAGTCACGCTGCACTGCTGGAGAGTCACGCTGCACTGCTGGAGAGTCACGCTGCACTGCTGGAGAGTCACGCTGCACTGCTGGAGAGTCCTGATGGGAGTCACTGCATCCCACCTCCATGTTGCAGGAGCTGGAAGACCGGCACCAGCAAACCATCAAACACTAAACAACAAACACTAAACACCAAACACCACACCATCAAACAACAAACCTTCAAACAACAAACAACAAACCATCAAACACCAAACCTTCAAACAACAAACCTTCAAACACTAAACACCAAACAACAAACAACAAACCACCAAACAACAAACCATCAAACAACAAACCACCAAACAACAAACCAGCAAACCATCAAACACCAAACAACAAACCAGCAAACCATCAAACCAGCAAACAACAAACAACAAACCATCAAACCATCAAACAACAAACCAACAAACACCAAACCATCAAACCATCAAACAACAAACCATCAAACACTAAACCATCAAACAACAAACCATCAAACACCAAACCATCAAACACCAAACCATCAAACACCAAACCATCAAACCATCGTCCAGCGCAGTGTTTAGTTTGTTTGTCTCCATCAAGTTGAAGATTGCATGTTTAGAAAGAAATGTCCAGGTAAAAACATAAAAAAATCATCCCACAATGCAACAGGTCACACAGTGCAACATGTCCCACAATGCAACAGGTCCCACAGTGCAACAGGTCCCACAATGCAACAGGTCCCACAATGCAACAGGTCCCACAATGCAACAGGTCACACAATGCAACATGTCCCACATGCAACATGTCCCACAATGCAACAGGTCCCACAATGCAACAGGTCCCACAATGCAACATGTCCCACAATGCAACAGGTCCCACAATGCAACAGGTCCCACAATGCAACAGGTCCCACAATGCAACAGGTCCCACAAAGAGCTGGTTATTGAGTGTTTAGTTTCCAGAATCATGAATTGAATGTCGTCCTGTAATAGTTGATGAAACTATGAAGCAGCACAATGTGAAATGAAGCGATGCTCCAGACTAGAGCAGCTCTCTCTCTCTCTCTCTCTCTCTCTCTCTCTCTCTCTCTCTCTCTCTCTCTCTCTCTCTCTGCTTCAGAAGATGAACTAACATCTGGTTTATCTGCAGAACCTGAACACGTTTCCTGCACCAAAAGTCAACATATCCAACAAATACACAACGAGGTAATACTTGTGCGTTTGTGGTAGACGGAGTTACGCAATGTACACAAAGTTTCTCCTGACTCACAGTTTGTGTTTATGTCTCATAAATGCATACGTGTGTAATCCTGATAAATGTCTTTCTGTTGTAATATTTAGTGGAAAAAAAAAACATGTCGGGAATTCTTACATTTATCTTTTTTCAATATATTTTGACTTCTGGAGACGAACGGGACACCGTGTTGCTCGCTGTGTGTGTGTGTGTGTGTGTGTGTGTGTGTGTGTGTGTGTGTGTATTTATTTGCATATGGTATATTGCATTTCTCATGTAAGTCATATTTTTGGCTGGATCCTCGGTCTCTGCTCTCTGACTCAGTTATTGGTTGTGTGTTGCAGGTTGTGTCTCTGTGTGTAAAGATCATATTGTGTGTTTGATGGCTGATGAGCGCTGTGACCTGTTCAATAAGAGGTTGGGTTGACTGGATTTGACTGGAATTCAACACTTGTACGGTAAAATAACTTATATACTGAGTACTTATATTCCTTTTTTTAGCAGCACATTTTATAACGAGCCTCCAAACGCTCCATCCTTCACAGGAACAGGAAATAGTGCAGATGGCGCGGCTATGCAGCGCGCTGCCAAGTTTAAATGCCAGCACTAAAAATACCCGTCTGGAATGCAGCGCTGGGCAGCGGGCGGGGGGGGGGAGGGGTTGGTGGCCCGGGCTTTGTCGCCACTCTCAGGGCCTATTTCTACACGGGAGGGCCGAGGGCCCGAAACCCGACGCCGCCTCCTCGGCCCGCTTTAATCTTCTATTTTGCGCCGGGTTTTCAGGGGTACTCGCGGAGGAGAGCAGGACTTTAGGGGGCTCTATTCCTGGGGTCCTTCGGGAGAGTCTTCTGAACGTTTCTTTACATTTTCTTCGTCTGCCAGGCGGCATTGCTCAGCCGTCTGGCGGCTATAAATACCTGATGGCCTGGACATCACAGATCAGCGTGTTCCAGCTTCCTGCTCCACCTCCTCCGCCTCTCTGGGGCTGCTGTCGTTTAAGTGACATTATAATATATTAGTCGCCACGCAACCGCCGCACATACGGGACTATTTTCTCTCGGCTACTGAACGCGATACACAACGTTTGGTGGCTACAACTATTTTGTGTTGAAAGGCAGCTACTGTTACTGTTTATAATGTCGCAGGTAACCGTGTTATGAAAGCAATAATGTACTGGAGGCAGTACTGCATCTACAATAATGTACAGTTCAAGGGTTTGCCTAACAACATCCTTGAACAGTACATTATTGACGATACAGTACTGCCTCAAGTACCTTGTTACTTAATTATAATGTCACTGTTTACCGTCTTATGAAAGCAATAAGGGACTCGAGGCACTACTGTATCTACAATAATGTACCCTAGAACAGTACATTATTGGCAATACAGTACTGCCCCTCATACCTTATTGCTTAATTTTAATGTTAAAGGTAACCGTATTCTAAAAGCAATAATGTACTGGAGGCAGTACTGTATATACAATAATGTACAGTTCAAGGGTTGCTAACAACACCCTTGAACAGTTCATTATTTATGATACAGTACTGCCTCAAGTACCTTACTGCTTGCTTATAATGTCACTGTTAACCGTCTTATGAAAGCAATAAGCGACTCGAGGCAGTACTGTATCGACAATAATGTACCAGCTGTGCATCAGGCCTAACAACACCCTTGAACATTATTGACGATACAGAACTGCCTCGAGTCCCTCATTGCTTAAAGACGAGACGATAAGACAATTTGAGACAATTCCTCCTGATTCTTTGACTCTGCAGGGACGTTCACCTGCATCTAACCAACGGGGTCAGGACTCGTACTGCAATACTGACAGAAACCAGAAGGTTCTGAATATGAATCAGATATGATGATATGCTCCAAATATGATGTGCGTTCCTACGAGGCTCGCCTCTCTTTGACAGCTGCTGACATGATGCTCCACATGATGAAGACGTAGAAACTAGTGAAGAGTTTCTCAAGTTGCAGCCCAGAGAATAGACAGAGCCCTTTTCTCCGTTCACACTGATGGTCGCAGAACTTCCTTCAAGAAGCTGGATAACTTTTAGTTAGAGTTTAGAATGAGTTTATAATGTTTTCATGAATACAGTAAAAAAAAGAAAAACGCAGTTGAAAACTCCAGATAAAGAATAAAGAATAAACTTAATTGAACGTGTGTATCAATTAGGAGGATTAATTGAAATAGAAATTAAATATAAAATGAAAAAATATGTTTTCATGAGTTCAATCGTGACTAATCGTTATATGTTATATTTTAAATCTACATATTGATCATATCTTCACAGAGTGATGCTGTGTTTCTGGACGTATCAGGTGCTCCATTATAAGAAGATCACGTTGACAAGCTCCACCGTTACAGGTGCTTTTTATTAGTACTTTTTAATATTATAGAGTCATTTATTATCATGCTGAAACGAGTTCTTACCACACGCTCTCTGAGCTCCACCTACACACACATACACACACACACACCATGTGTCAGCGAGCAGAGAGGCTGCAGTGATGAAGTGAAGGACACTGGAGTTGACGACGACGATGATCAATACAGTCACTGTAATAAAACATTCATCAGGAAGAATACAACAGTTTCCTCGCTCTGGTAAACTCCTCTGAGACGCAGCGGAGGAGGACAGAAGGAATGACTGATGCTGTGTGTGTCTTCATAACAGCCAGTCCTTCTGCTCTTGTTGTTATTATCAGCTTCACTGTTATGATTGATTGGGTGGAGAGGTGGAGAGGTGGAGAGGTGGAGAGGTGGAGCTCCGTCGACAGCGTGAATCACAAACATCGAGGCTTCTGCTTTCCATACGTTGTGTTGAGACCGTCATCATTCTGCATCCTGTCAAACAAACAGAACATCAGGAGGCTTCCCATCGACTTGGATCATGAAACAAGAAGCAGGAGCAGGAAAACATCAGCAATGGAAAACTGATGCATTCAAACTTTGCCTGTTTCAATCACTCACCGCCGATCCAAATGTTTCTGCCATGGTCAGGTGGCGACGGGCTCCAGGACGCTCACTTTGCACGGTGTCAATGATTGAGAGTAGATCCGAAACATTTTAATAAAAGAAGAGCTAATGTGACGCTAAAATGTTACCATGTGTAAAGTTAATTTGGTGGTGAGGCTTCAATAAGAGGAGCTGCTCCATCCATGTGGCCGTAAAAGTCGGGTTACAATCAATATTCCCTCTAATTCTTTTCAGCAATGAGCAAATTTTTTTTCAAAACTTTTCAAATTTTTTGGTTCAAACACTCTGTGACTGAAATCAGAGATGAAAAACATCCTCACCGAAGTGATTGTGTGGGAATAAGAAGTGAAACTTTGGGCCTCGAGGTGCTTCAGATGAGCAGCTTCGCTGTCAGCCAACGTCTCGCTGGGGCCAAAGGAGATTTTAAAGACCCTAAAGAACTTTTGACCCCGGGCTGAAGATGTGCTTTGATCCCCTCCAGAAGTGATCCAGAATCAGGTTTGATCATTACCTCACATGAGTCACGGCTGCATGGGAGAAGTGGGCCAAACAGACAGAAAGTAAACAGTCAGATAGCTTCCCCAGCTGCCTCCTGACGCTGCCACCTGAGTGCGGTTTGGAGGACGGCTTTCCGACCGAGGGGCTCCTCTGCTGGGAAAGCGCTCCGAGCCGTCCCACACGCCGCCGTCACACAGGCCGGGTTACGAAACGGCCTCCATCTGACTTTAATTATGGCCAAAACATCACAAAGCCACAGGATGTTGGGAAGATCAAACGCGCTAAATTGGCTCACGAGACTGCTGACACACTTTAATCCACGCTGACTTACAACTTCTTGAAGCAGGTGGAAAAGAAGAGGAACTGGGTTCCCCAGGGAATTTATGTTCACGTTGTATTTTACATTAATAAGTGTAAATATTGTCTCCATCTGCCCGTAAGCCACTCGGCTTGGTACCTTATTGTAATGCCGCGTTCATACCAAAACACTTGTGAATATACTCAACGTTTTCACGCCTGACTTTACTCGCTGGACGTGGTTAATTTGTTTTTTCTCAACCATTCGCGGCAGAAAGGGGGCACAGCTACGTTAGCCCAAGTTATCAGCACATAGCCTTACTAGCTAACCTAAACTGACCCGGTCACGTTCCTGTAGCTAGCAGCACATAGCCTCACTAGCTAACCTAAACTGACCCGGTCACGTTCCTGTAGTTAGTAGCACATAGCCTCACTAGCTAACCTAAACTGACCCGGTCACGTTCCTGTAGTTAGTAGCACATAGCCTCACTAGCTAACCTAAACTGACCCGGTCACGTTCCTGTAGTTAGTAGCACATAGCCTCATTAGCTAACCTAAACTGACCCGGTCACGTTCCTGTAGTTAGCGGAACATAGCCTCACTAGCTAACCTAAACTGACCCGGTCACGTTCCTGTAGTTAGCAGCACATAGCCTCACTAGCTAACCTAAACTGACCCGGTCACGTTCCTGTAGCTAGCAGCACATAGCCTCACTAGCTAACCTAAACTGACCCGGTCACGTTCCTGTAGTTGGCAGCACATAGCCTCACTAGCTAACCTAAACTGACCCGGTCACGTTCCTGTAGCTACCAGCACATAGCCTCACTAGCTAACCTAAACTGACCCGGTCACGTTCCTGTAGCTAGCAGCACATAGCCTCACTAGCTAACCTAAACTGACCCGGTCACGTTCCTGTAGTTAGCAGCACATAGCCTCACTAGCTAACCTAAACTGACCCGGTCACGTTCCTGTAGCTACCAGCACATAGCCTCACTAGCTAACCTAAACTGACCCGGTCACGTTCCTGTAGCTAGCAGCACATAGCCTCATTAGCTAACCTGAACTGACCCGGTCACGTTCCTGTAGCTACCAGCACATAGCCTCACTAGCTAACCTAAACTGACCCGATCACGTTCCTGTAGCTACCAGCACATAGCCTCACTAGCTAACCTAAACTGACCCGGTCACGTTCCTGTAGTTAGCAGCACATAGCCTCACTAGCTAACCTAAACTGACCAAACCAAACATTTCCGCTATCGATGGTCATCGGTTCTCACTTCTTACTCAGAGTTTGAAGCTTCAATCTTTTGGAGGGAAGGTCTTCATTCTAAAAACACAACATGATGCACTTAGCACTTGTAAATGAAGCCTTGGCTGGAATATGATGTGTATGATGTGTGGCTATTATTAGCATGCCTGTTATTACACAGCTGGTAGGAACTTGGTGCAAATCCACCCAGATGAATATGGGTGTCTCGCCGGCAGAAAGAAAAGCCATCCTTGAGGAGAGAATATGACTGGACCCAAGTGCTGCATGTTAGCAACATGCTTCAACCACAACAGGAAATAACAAGTGTCAGGCGGTCATATATCAGCGCTCCCTGCAATAATCTGGGCTAAGTGGTCTTTGTTGTACCTCAATCCTCCAATTACAAACCCTCACAGACGGCAGCGATGCCGAGGCTCCGTCACATTCAGCCTGACCTGAAGGGAGGTCACGCAGCGGCCTGAAATAAACACAGCGACCATGAACCTCGCCATCTTTGTCCATGGAGGACAGCAGAGGAAAGGCAGGGTTTCCCTCTGATGTCAGATGTGTGGAGACGACAAGTAAGTCTGGGAGAAGGATGGCAGGAAGTCCCACCCGGCTGGCGACAGGGTCACTTTCCCAGGGTGAGATAAACAAGCGTGTGCTGGAAGTGAACAGGAGATTAACTTAATGTCCGTCAGCAAAGTAATGAAGCAATAAATTAAAGGTGTACAAACGAACTGACTCATATGACCCGTAAGGGATGGAACAAACAACCAACTCCTTATTATGCAACTAAAAGTTCTCAGGGTGGTTTATGAAGATCAAAAGGTTCGTCATCTGGTAGCATCATCACGTCATTTCCTAAAAATACTAACTTTCATGGATGTGGAGAGGGAGATGGGACGACTTGTTTGAATAAAATGTAAAAAGATAATATCAAAAATTAGTTTGAGTGACAGCATGAGAGGGGCGGGGCCTGGAAAGGTGCACAAGGGTTCTCTAGTTTAAACAAGGCCAGGTGCATGCAGGTGTGCAGGTCTGGAGGTGTGCTCTATTATCTGTTTCTACTTCCTTGTTTGGCTCTTTGTGTTGCCGCTAAGCTAAATGCTACATGCAATTAGCAGCGGACATTTTGGTTCGAAGCTTGTGGTGTAAGTTGATGATGGTTGTTGGTTCAAAGCCCCGTCTGTCTGCGGTCACGCAGCCTTCCTGAAAGATGCTTCAAGTCTTCACAGACGGAGAAGAGTCGATAACTTCTTCTGTAGAACAGCGCCACGCCCCATAATGCAAAACTGCTGCTCATAAGGGGTCTGCAATGGCCAATATAATATCAAAAATATTGTCTTTATGTGCTTCCAGATCAGGCAAAGGTCAGCGTGTAGATAAACACCACTTTTGGGCAACCGGTCTGAAACAAAGTAAATAGCAGCCGGCTATAGAAGAAGTATTCCCATCACCTGACGAGCTGCATGTATGATAAATACTCCTGCTGCACCATAAGAGTCATTGCTCCCTCGTGGCATGTCTCTGTTGCGTGGAGACAAGCTTAGACTAACATAAGAGAAGGGTTTATCTCCATGCTAAATGATTAGCCAGATATCCACGTGGGCCATAGGACAACATGAGCATCCCCTGAGCCCGGCAGTAGATAAACGTGTACATCTACTGATGCTTTCTTCTTCTGTTTAATCTTTTTGTGTCATCACATGGGACGGGACAGAAAGTCAAAGGAGGAAGGAAGAAAGAAAAGACATTTATGAAATAAAAATGAAAACATAACCTTGCATAATGTCCGTTCCACTGGGTTGGACTGGCCGTCGTGTAGCCGGAAGATAATGACGCCATCCAGGGTTGAGATCTGTGTGAGAGGAAGCTGAAGGCTCTTGGTCGTGCACCTCTGAATTATTGTAACAAAGCGCAATTTAATCTAGAGCAACATTCTCTGATGAAAGCTTCAATAACGGTTCTTACAGTTTGTTTTAAAAAAGTTTCATTTCAGTATTATGTATAAATATTCAGAGGCAATATTGATGCACTGCACCAGTAGCACGACGAGGTGGTGCAGCAAGGACCAGGCCCGGCATGCAGTTTGATGACAGTGGCACAAAGAGGTGGGGCAGCAAGGACCAGGCCCAGCATGCGGTCAGGTGACAGTGGCATGAGGAGGTGGGACAGCAAGGACCATGCCCAGCATGCAGTTTGGTGACAGTGGCATGAGGAGGTGGGACAGCAAGGCCCAGGCCCAGCATGCAGTTAGGTGACAGTGGCACGAGGAGGTGGGGCAGTTAGGACCAGTCCCAGGATGCAGTTAGGTGACCTGAACGATGGAATAATGAGACAGCAGCTTATCGGCTGAGGCAGGAAGTCCACACGGGAGGAGGCTGAGCAGGTGAAAGGTTCAGCTTCAAGTATCAGACGGCGTGAAGCAACATTTCAACCTTGATGACTGGCAACTGACTGTGGAAAAGGAGCCGGTATAAATACTGACAGGGGGACTGGGGACTGGGGAACAGGTGCAGGTGATGTGAGGGGAAACAAAAGTAGACTGGCGGGCCATCAAATCATGTTGGCGCTACACATGGTATACCTTACACTGATGTGTTTCATTCAAGTCTGCCGAGCCCTGATGCTTGTTTTCTTTCAGGTTTATGAGAATAGTTGTGTCAATCCTGACTAGGGGACCCTTTTGTATCAGGTCACAAGGTGCAAACCAAGAAAAAAACCTGGTATAAAATCCCCCAAAAAACGAAATAAAAACATGCGAGGTATCAAATTAAACATAAAAACCAGGCTACACCAGCATAGAATCCTCATGTACAACCTCTAAACACAACCTAAACAATACACGGGATTAGGTGTTGGGGTCTAAGGTTAGGGTGAAAGCTTAAGGGGCTAAGCATCGCAGTGTGGGAATTTAAATGAAGCAGCCACCACACACACACACACACACACACACACACACACACACACACACACACACACTCAGAACCAAGAGGTCCAACACTCGGCACAGGGTTTGGTCAGACCGCCTTTGTATCCAGGTGTTTTCTCCATCCACAGTGGATGCTGATTAGGAGCGTCCGTGCCCCTCTGGCTGAGGGGCCCGGGGGCCCGGGGGCCTCCTGCCTCCCTGAAGCGGCCGTGAGGCTGGGGAAGCCATCTGCCGGATCCGCTTCTGAGGGAAGATGCTGAAGCATGCAGCATCTGCTGCAGCAGACTGACTGACCGCACTGATCACATCCTGGAGCTTGAGGTCATTAAAGTGGATCCAGCATCCTGCAGACCCCCCCCCCCCCCCTCCTGAAACCCACCAGCGCCGGCTCATCGTGACGTGACCGCCATGGCTGCGTCTCCTCAGCGTTCCCGGCTCCTCTGCCGGCAGCGCTGTGGCTTTCTGAGGGGCGCCGAGGACAATCTGGATCACATTGTGTTGTTTAAAGCGTCGAGGCACAGTGTCTATAGTTCAGGAGTGCGCACATGTTTCCCTCGTTGCTTTTGAGACACAAATCCGATTTATTTTAATTGAATGATTAACTTTCCTCCTGAGCTACAACACAGATCCTCGTGCACACCAGAGCCCCTGACGGCTGAACGATGGAGAGTTATGAAACGTTAGAAGCTTTTCAATCAGGAGATTTATAACGTGGACTTGATACGTCATGTGATCGATACCGTCATGTGATGATGTCATGTGTTTCTACATGTTTTGTAGTCCTACTTTTCTGTGCTATTGTAATATTTGACACTAGATTATTGTGACATGAAGGTTCAGTAAAAACATTTCTTGTGAGGTTATTTATGAAATGAGATTCAACACAATGACACACACACACACACACATATGTATATATTTCAAACACATATCGATCATCCAGACAGCAGCCTGCAGATGGGATCTAATCCAGGATGTAATCCATGGAGGCAGCTGCTCCTGTCTCGTGAGTCATGTGACCCAGAGAAGACCTGTGTGTACTTCACTGACCATCACCTGGTGTGCAGTTTGGGTCTGGGCTCAGCAGCTGACGTCCTGTCAGCTCAGTGAACAGTCCTGCAGCGCCCTCTGCTGGAGCAAGGAAGCAAAGCAACCGTGAAGGACGCGAGCAGCACGACACACAGGCTGCATCCCAAGTCTCTACATGGCGTCCCCGTTTCCTTCACTTGCGTCCCTTCCTTGCGTCTTAGTCCCGCCCACCAGGGATGGAAGGAAACCAAGCGAGGAGAGAGGACGCGAGGAAACATGTTTTAGGAGACATGAGACGTCCTTTCCTCTGAAGCGTCACGTGAAGCAACGTTTCTGATGACTGCAACGGAGTTGTTTTCTGATCCAGACCCGATTTAGCGAACATTTCAATAAAGATGCAGTTAAATATTGATACAAATTGTTGCATGTTTTCAGTTGATTTAATGGTTTTAAACTACAGCTTGTATAAATAAGACACAGCTCTCATCAGTGTTCAGTGGAGATGTTTCTCTGTTACCTGTTAAACTGCATTGAGTATTTATACACTGTGTTGTGTTCAGGGTCCTGCTTATACGCAGGATCGATTACCAGCGGAACGAGTCTTATTTATTAATTATTTACGTCGGTATGTTTTAAAATTCTAATTGTGACGTTATAAAATAACATTCATGTTGTAAAACTGTCTCCAGCTCTCTGATTTTATTTACATGCATAATAAAAGTTATTGAGAGAAACTGTGTCTCTGTAAAGGGCCCCCGCATGTCCACTGCAACAAGATGCTGTTGCCTCGATGGGTGTGTGTTTTTCTTGTGTGTATAGAGATGAAGTCACACACACTTTACAGGTGTAGCTGAGACCAAAACCACGGACGAGACCATCGAAGGTGTGCTGGTGCTGAAGGTAACTACACTGATGTGATCAGTTTGATCGCAACATAAACCACATGCTAAAGTTTTAGCAGTTAAACCATTCCACCTTTAGCCAAAGACCTCATGCTAATATCCACAGAAACATAAATAACAAGTTATTATAGCATACATCTATATTTACACGACTACATACCTACAAACAGTCTGTATAAGCCAGTTAATGCTGCACAGGTGACCTTCTAGTTACTAAGTTAAGAAAACTGGTTGTATAGAAGTCTATGCTTCATGTGTTAAAGCTGCATTTTCTCTCCTGACCACCAGGGGGTGACTCCTCTGGTTGTATAAAAGTCTATATTCATGTGTTAAAGCTGCATTCTCTCTCCTGACCACCAGGGGGCGACTCCTCTGGTTGTATAGAAGTCTATGCTTCATGTGTTAAAGCTGCATTCTCTCTCCTGACCACCAGGGGGCGACTCCTCTGGTTGTATAGAAGTCTATGCTTCATGTGTTAAAGCTGCATTTTCTCTCCTGACCACCGGGGGGCAACTCCTCTGGTTGTATAGAAGTCTATATTCATGTGTTAAAGCTGCATTCTCTCTCCTGACCACCAGGGGGCGACTCCTCTGGTTGTATAGAAGTCTATATTCATGTGTTAAAGCTGCATTCTCTCTCCTGACCACCAGGGGGCGACTCCTCTGGTTGTATAGAAGTCTATATTCATGTGTTAAAGCTGCATTCTCTCTCCTGACCACCGGGGGGTGACTCTTCTGGTTGTATAGAAGTCTATATAAATAAACTGATAAGAATATCTGTAATGGTTCCCAGTAGAATAAACCATTGAAACCTGTCACAGCCTCGTCTCCGTAAGATAATAAGATGATTCATAAATGCATTGTTTCACATGTTTGTTTTAAGAGTGTAATAAACACACTGACAATGTTTAAAAAGCAAAGTTAGACCAGGTCCATAAACATCACCACAGAAGCTGCAGCACAGGGATCACAAGCTAAGCTAAGCTAAGCTAGCTACACAGTCAGAGGAACAGAAGCCTTTCGCTTGCAGCTTTTGATGGAGCTGAGGGTGCAGCAAGACGATGTGGTGAGGAGCAGGAAGAGGAGGAGTCAGCTCAACCATCGTCCTCCACCAAGGCCTGCTGGGACGTGGCCCTCGTCTTCCTCACGCCGAGCTGAAGCTACGCTGAAGGACTCTCTTCAAAGGACCGACGCAGTCGGCTGCAAAGTGGCAGCAGCAGCAAGCCGCCGTCTGCTGCTGCTCAATCCTATAGTGTATTGCTCTTTAGGTGTACGATTGGGTTTCATGATGATGTTGTTACGTCTGCTAATCTGTGTGTGTGTGTGTGTGTGTGTGTGTGTGTGTGAGTGTGTGTGTGTGTGTTTTGTTTGTCCACCTTGTCAGCTTATGTTAAAGTGTAAGTGTCACATTTAATACTCCTCAGCATGTTGGTGCTGGTGTACCTCGATCCATGGCTTCATCAGTGATGCTATTACCTGTGTGTGTGTGTGTGTGTGTGTGTGTCCATGAGTGTGTTTGTGTCAATGTGTGTGTGTGTGTCAATGTGTGTGTGTCTACTTGTGTGCGTATGTTTTTGTCCATGTGTTTATGTCTACTTGTGTGTGTGTGTTTGTGTCCATATGTGTGTGTGTTTATGTCTACTTGTGTGTGTGTACGTGTTTGTATACTTGTGTGTGTGTGTGTGTGTGTGTGTGAGTCAGTAGGCGTTGTTGGAGGCAACATGGGGTTCATTGTTTGAGGGAAACACTGGGTGAATGGGGACATGTAGTTCCTAATGGGAACAGGTGTGTGTGTGTGTGTGTGTGTGTGTGTGTGTGTGTGTGTGTGTGTGTGTGTGTGTGTGTGTTCCTAATGAGAACAGTAGTGTGTGTGTGGGAAGCACAATAGTGTTTGACCGTGATCGTGTCACCTTGCTCGTCTTTTGGTACCTTATGATGTCATCAATGTAAGGTGATTTAATGCTGTGTGTCTCAGATTAAATGGACCAGAGACACACACACACACACACACACACACACACACACACACACACACACACACACACACACACACACTTTCTCTGGGTTGTAACTTTTCAAAGTGTGAGTAAAGAAGAGTTTTTTCTGCATTGAATTAAATCCTGCGTGGTTGTGAAATGCATCCATTCGGTCCACAGTGTGACAACAAAGACATAACAAGTTCATTCCATGTTTGTTACACTTTACAGATAACACACAAAGCAACCCACAATGCATTGCTGTCACTCCTGTTTGTATTCCACTGCATCCACCGCTGCTGTCATTGGTCCTAACCATCACTTCTCATCACATGAATCATTTCCATCAACTGGCAGCTGAAGTGGTCGTCGTCTCCCTTCCTCCGGCTTTCACGTATCCACGGTGGAAAGCAGCGCTGTGATTGGCTGCTGAGCCTCTCGGGACTTCCCCGGACACATCAGACAGCCTCATCTGTCTGATTCACGTCTCAAGGAGGAGAGACGCCGTCCTGTTAACCTGCTGGGCCTGAGTGATGCCGGCTGCATGCACCCGGCTGGCCCGCAGTCACCCACCGAGTGACCCGCACAGCCTCCCCTCGGGGCCCTAGGGTGCCCTCTCCATTCAGGATCTATTTGCCCTCGGAGGAGCGCGCGTGTGTGTCTCCTGCTCGCCCCTACCAGCCTCCTATGTACGCGCACCGCGTCCCTTCCCCTCTTGGAGCCATGTTAGGGGGCGTTTCACTGAGTGTTCCCTCGACTGATTTTTCCCCTTTGCAGCATCAGTAGCACAGAGCCAGCCTCCACCAGACTACGCGGTTCCTGCTCGCTCCGTGGGGGCTTTTTGTTTTTCTTCCTGAGGTCGGGGAGCCAGCAGAGTAACGCACACGGACAGCGCGTAAACACAAGCGACGCGAAGCGGCCGCCGTCACCGGGGATTCGTCGGTCTTCGGACAAAACAGGTAGAAACTTGGAGGGTTTTTCTTCACCCCCCCCCCCCCCCTCCACACACACACACACACACACCGTCCGTGCGGACGCGCGTATCCCGGACCCACGGAGGGGGGGACGCGTGTCTCTCCATGTCTGATGTGATTACACATGCGGAGGGTTGGAAAAGAAGGGGGGCGGGGGGAGGGGGGGCTTGTTTAACGGAATGGCCGTCACGGTCAATGTCTGTGTATCAGTCCGCCGTGATGACCTGCGTCGCTGCCGTTCACCGGGGCTTCACGGCTCTCCCCTCCCGCTGACAAGAGCAGACACACAACGCAGCTCCGGTGTCTCCGTGTCGCCCCCCCCCAAATAACCGGGGAGTGGATGTTAACGTCTGCGTAGCGACGTCGAAGCCGCGTCGCTCCTGTAGAGTACAGTAACGTTAGCTAGCGCCATAGCCACATCGCCGTCTTATGTTTGCCTCGCGCACCGTATCCCTCCACCTTTTAGCGCCAGCGCGAGCGCCGCGGATGCGTTAGTGCCTACGTGTAAACACCGGGAGCACGCAGGCCGCAAGCCGCTCCGCAGCGCTCACTGCCCGGGCTCGTGTACATGGAAAGCCCCGCGGGAGGGTAACGGTGACCTTCCCTCCGCTGCATCCGCGGTCAGCGTGTGTTTATACTGAGAGGAGGATACAAGACCGGCCTTCATTCCGGCACCACGGATACAGATAGTGGACGTGACGTAGGCTGTTTGTCCTCCAAGCAGAACACTGTGATGACCCTATGACAGCCCCCCCCCCCCCCCCCCCCACCCCATCTGTAATGACCCTATGACAGCCCCCCCCCTCTATCTGTGATGACCCTATGACAGCCCCCCCCCCCCCTCCTCTATCTGTTATGACCCTATGACAGTCCCCCACCCTCCCCCCACCCTCATCTGTAATGACTCTATGACACCCCCCCTCTGTAATGACTCTATGACAGCGTATGTCCTGTCTGTTATTCACAATCTGTCTGTTATTTCATTTTTGTCTGTTAGTTACACTCTGTTAGTTACACTGATATTTACACTGTTATTTACACTCTGTTAGTTACACTCTGTTTTTTACACTCTGTTTTTTACACTCAGTTTTTTACACTCAGTTTTTTACACTCTGTTATTTACACTCCGTTAGTTACTCTGTTATTTACACTCTGTTAGTTACACTGTTATTTACACACTGTTATTTACACACTGTTATTTACACTCTGTCAGTTACACTCTGTCAGTTACACTATGTTATTTCCACTCTGTTATTCACACTCTGTTATTTCATTTGTATCTGTTATTCACACTCTGTTGTTCCCTCTCTGTCCGTTCTGTCTGTTGTTCCCCGTCTGTCCGTTCTGTCGGTTGTTCCCTCTCTGTCCGTTCTGTCTGTTGTTCACTCCTCTGGTCCTCCGTGTGCTCAGCAGGATGTCAGCCAGAGGAGGAAAGAAGAAGGCCACCAAGCTGTCCCGCTCAGCCCGGGCGGGCGTCATCTTCCCCGTGGGAAGGATGATGCGGTACCTGCGCACCGGCACGCACAAGTACCGCATCGGCATGGGGGCGCCGGTCTACATGGCGGCGGTCATCGAGTACCTGGCAGGTAGGGTCACGTGGTTCAAGAGTCACGCATTCCAGCTCCAGTGTCAGTCATGTAGCGTGTGCTACATGTTCACTGCACCTGCTGTTGACGTGTTACATGTAAACAAGTAGTGTACTCTCTCTTGAAGCTGAGATCTTGGAGCTGGCAGGAAACGCAGCGCGGGACAACAAGAAGGGCAGAATCACTCCCAGGCACATCAAGCTGGCTGTGGCCAACGACGAGGAGCTCAACCAGGTGAGAGGGTGAGAGGGTGAGAGGGTGAGAGCTTCACTCTACAGGTGCTCAAGGTCAGAGACACTTCACACATGTTTTCACTACCCGAGAACAGTGAGGAGAGGCTTCAACGAGCTGCTGGGAATGTGTGAGTCCCTGAGCAGGTAGTACACAGTACTTGAGCAGGTAGTACAGAGTACCAAAGCAGGTAGAGAACAGTGTACCTGAGCGGGTAGAGAACAAAGTACCTGAGCAGGTAGGTACTAGTGTACAGAGTTCTAGGTAGTGTACAGAGTAGTAAGTAGTGTACAACGTAGTAGGTAGTGAACAAAGTAGTAGGTAGTGTACAGGGTAGTAGGTAGTGTTCAGAGTACTAGGTAGTGTACAGAGTAGTAGGTAGTGTATATAGTACTAGGTAGTTGCAGAGTTCTAGGTAGTGTACACAGTACTAGGTAGTGTACAGAGTACTAGGTAGTGTACAGAGTAGTAGGTGGTGTACAGAGTACTAGGTAGTGTACAGAATATTTTAATAGGTTTCAACAGGTTTGTTTGGACATGTACACGCGTGACATCTGAAGCGTGATCTGACGTGAAGACGCGTTCAAAGACACGTGTTGATCCGGTTACCTGAGGCTCACCTGAGCTTCTTCCTGCCAGACGCAGCCGTCCTCCATCACTGCACCACCCGTTGTACTCATGAGCTACGTGGAGGCTAGCGCGTAGCGTAGACGCTCCCGTTTCCAGGAATACTAGCTATCTCAGGATACTGAAGGCAGTGCTGTCTGTTTGAATGGTGGTAGTTCCTCTGGTGAGAGGAACCAGACTCTGTCCTCTCACCATGGCGTGGGTTAAAGTCTGGGCCCTGCTGAAGGTGTCAGCTGACAGCAGCTGGTGTGTGTAGCAGCTGATATTTCAGCCGGCGTGAAGGATCCCAACACGGGGAACATCTGTTCCCTCAAGGAGATGCACGCTCTGTGGTATTGTACGGTGTTGGACGGTCTGGAGTCAAACTCTGTGTTTGGGAAACGCTTTTCTCCGTCAGCTCCTGCGAGGGGTGACCATATCCAACGGCGGCGTCCTGCCTCGGATCCACCCGGAGCTGCTCTCCAAGAAGCGGGGCGGCAGGGTGAAAGTGGAGAGCCAGGCGTCCATTCCCGAGAAGAAGGTGGAACGCACGAAGAGCAAGAAACCCGTCAAATCCTTCAAAAAGGTCAAAGGCAAACGAGGACGCAAGCCAAAGGTCAGTGACTCGACAGAATGGACGAGTACTCGTGAGCACCTCCACCGGCAGAATGACTCCTTTATCTTCTGAGATTGGAGTGAGACACGGAGAAAAGATGTCGTGATCTTCATCGTTGACGTGTCCAGTCTTGGCTAGTCAGCGTTAAGGTGTCTACAGCGTCTTCATTTCCCTTCAAGCTTTTTATCCTTTCACTCCAAGTTGAAGTTAATGCCGATACAAATGAAACTATCTGGCTATCCAAGTTGTGTATCGTAAAATATTTTTGTCACATCTCCCCATTAAATCTTCCCCAACTTGTTTTATGGAACGCAAGTCAGCTTGATATCACGTTAGCTTTATATCACGTTAGCTTGATATCACGTTAGCTTGATATCAGCTTTATATTACGTTAGCTTGATATCAGCTTTATATCACGTCAGCTTTATATCAGCTTTATATCACGTCAGCTTGATATCGCGTTAGCTTGATAGCTTGTTAGCCAAGCTTTATATCCAACTAGCTTGATATCATATCAGCTTTATATCGCGTTAGCTTGATAGCTTGTTAGCCAAGCTTTATATCCAATTAGCTTGATATCACATCAGCTTTATATCGCGTTAGCTTGATAGCTTGTTAGCGAAGCTTTATATCCAATTAGCTTTATATCACGTCAGCTTTATATCACGTTAGCTTTATATCACGTCAGCTTTATATCACGTTAGCTTTATATCACGTCAGCTTTATATCACGTCAGCTTTATATCACGTCAGCTTTGTATCACGTCAGCTTTGTATCACGTTAGCTAATATTTATATCACGTTAGCTTGATGTCACGTTAGCTAATCTTTATATCACGTCAGCTTGATATCACCTTAGCTAAGCTTGATATTAAAAAACATAAGCTATGCTGAAAGCTCCAGAAAGACCAGTAAGTGGACCTTGATGGTTCCCTCGTGCACAAAGTGTTTAATCTTTCTTTTATTCAACACTCGGCTCCACGAGTCGCTCACTTGAAGGCCAAGAAACATTCTGACTAGAAACCATAAAACATCACGTCAACAACTTAAACAAACCCGAGACTTTGACAGAGCCCAGAGGCACCGTTTACCTTTTGATCAGCAGGTACTGAGTTTAACGCTCAGCAGGCTCATTGTGTCTGTTTTAATGCTAAGCTAGGTCTAAAGCTGCCTCCCCTCCCACAGGCTCAGAGCACAGACAGCGAGTCCGTACCGAACTCCACGGTGGAGGACGGTCCAGGAGACGGGTTCACCATCCTGTCCGCCAAGAGCCTGTTCCTGGGTCAGAAGGTAAGGATCAGCTAGAACGTGCTCATGTTGAGGTCCTCCAGGTGGAACCCGGGACCTTCAGCGCCCACACGGTTCCCTCTCACCGCCCACGACTTTGTGAACCCACAGCTTTCACTAACGGAGAGCGAAATCAGCAAAATCGGCGCGATCAAAGTGGAGGGCATAATCAACCCCACCAACGCGGAGATGGACCTCAAAGACGGCGTGGGTGAGCAGGACGCGTTCATGTGCACGCCGCAAGTGTCCGCGCACTCCCCTTTACCCAGCATGCCCTGTGTTGACCCGCCGCCGTGACATTTCAGGCAACGCCCTGGAGAAGGCCGGAGGCCGGGAGTTCCTGGAGGCCGTCAAGGAGCTGCGGAAAGCACAAGGGCCTCTGGAGGTGGCCTCAGGTACAGAACCCTCTACAGGGAACCCTGCAGGGCTGAGGAGGGACATCGAGTCCGGGAGGTCTGGGCCTCTCAGGGCGGCTGAGTGGACGATGCTTCACTCCACAGTCCTGATGCCAGACTCACGGCTGTGGTTTCCAAGACTTTCAACCAAAGTTCCATTTATTTGAAACCACATTTCCATGACTTTTAACCAAATTTTCGAGACTTTCAACCCAATTTTCGAGACTTCAAACCAAATGTCCATGACTTTTAACGAGATTTCAATTTATTTGAACCACGTTTCCATGACTTTAAACCTAATTTCCACGACTTAAAACCAAATTTCCATGACTTTTAACCAAATTTTTGAGACTTTCAACCAAATTTTTGAGACTTTCAACCAAATTTCCGTGACTTTAAACCTAATTTCAATTCATTTCAACCACATTTCCTTGACTTTCAACCTAATTTCCATGACTTTAAACCAAATTTTCAAGACTTTCAACCAAATTTTCATGACTTTCAATCAAATATTCATGAGCAAACATTGTGTGAAATGTGTGTGTAAACAGTAAAAAGTGATAAAATGTAGTATTTAAACTAACAATGAGGATTCAAAGCATACAGTAAACCTTAAATGACTCAAATGAATGAGAGACAATAGTTTGATTAAAAGAATAAACATTCATATAGATGCCTGTATGTATGCTGCTGATATTTTGAGCCTCTTTCCTTTAAAAGCAGATTCATTATTGGAACTCAGCGTTGTGAACACATGAACACGTGAACACGCGTGTGTCTCGTCTCTCCTCAGTGGCGGTGAGTCAGGCCAGCGGCATGGCCGCCCGCTTCATCATCCACTGCAACGTCCCTCAGTGGGGCTCCGAGAAGTGCGAGGACCAGCTGGAGAAGACGGTGAAGAACTGCCTCTCAGCGGCGGAGGACAAGAAGCTCAAGTCCGTGGCGTTCCCGGCTCTTCCCGCTGGACGGTGAGCTCCAGACGCCGCGCGATCGTCTCTGAACCAATCAGAGGCGACGATGATGAAGACGTGAACACGGTCACGGCTTAGCTTCTTCCACAGAACCAGAGTCCTCTCACGCGCTCATACGAACGGCATCTGTGGACGCTGTGTATGAATTTGAATTAATAAACCATGTGACGTCGGGTCAGTACATGTTGATGCCAACGAGACGTCCAGCTCCTCGCCTCTAGAGGCCGGAGCAGCCTGCGGTGACGCCTTCACAGACCGCGGGGATAAGCAACACTTAGTTGTCTTGTGCTTTTGTTGTGAAAGGAAAGAAAGGAAGGCGTGGCTCAAACCCGTTTCTCACCACGTGATTGGTTGATGCCGGATTCAGAAAGAGCAACGTTGCTGTTTTCTTATTCGCTTGTGTGAAAGTATTATAAACAAACACAACAAAGTTTAAATAAGTACTTAAACTTAGCGGCGACTTTAAGAATAGTTTTAACACGACACCACAAGGGTGGTGGTGTTTTAAATGAAGTAAAACATCCATGTGAGAGATATAATGAAGGGAAGAGCTGTTGTTCCTTGGTGTCCGTCATGTTCTCCAGCAGCAGCGTTCCCAGCGGGAATGCCGGCGTCCTCCTCACGGCCTCCGTCTCTTCCACAGGAACGGATTCCCCAAACAGACGGCGGCGCAGCTCATCCTGAAGGCCATCTCCAACCACTTTGTGTCGTCCAGCAGCTCCTCTCTGAAAAACATTTACTTTGTCCTGTTCGACAGCGAGAGCATCGGGATCTACCTTCAGGAAATGGCCAAGCTGGACGCCAAGTGAGGCTCCTCGCCGGAGCGCTGGTTTTCTAACTGTTGTTTGTTGCAGGTGGTGTAGATAGGGGATGAGGCAGAGGGGGGTTGTGGGTAATGCTGCGTTCACACCGAACGCGTCAAGACTTCGACGCGCGTCGAGGTTTCATGTAAAGTCAATGCAAAGCCGCGTCGAAGCGGCGTAGTCGCGTATTTCCAAGCGGGCGGCGCGTCAGACGCGTAGAAGCAGCACCAACAGCCCGCGGGGCGAACTCGGGTCGACGCGCGAGTTGAAATCTCCCAACTCCGGCTGCAAAAACGCGTGAGTCATAGTCGCGTCGGCCAATCAGCGCTGAGATGGTCCGCTGGTCACCGCCGTCCTGCCGGTCCTCCAGAAGGAGCCGATAGCGGCTCCATTCAGGCTGTTGTGGGACTACGGATACTACTATGAACCCAGACACCGTGGAGGTGACGTTCACACGCTTCACTGACTTCCACAACAAGCAGAAAGACGATCTAGTGGTTGTTTCACCTGCAGGTTATCACGAAAAAGATAAGCCACGCCCCCTTTGTGGCGCCTCGATTAGTCTTGCTGCTTTTGGTGTGAACGCACTACTTCTCGACGCGCGTCGAGAATTTTTTTGACGCGTTCGGTGTGAACGCAGCATGACGGGGGGGGGGGGGGGGGGGGGTGAGGAGGGGGGGGGGGGGGGGTTTGATGTGGAATCTGTGTTGGTTAAAGAGGGGAAAAAACAACCTGTGTGTGAGTGGAGTGCTGTTCACGTCTGTCCTCCATGAGTTTGTCTTCTTTCTAGATTAGAGCCTTTGATGCGTACAGTTCGTCACGATGGTCCTGGTTTCAACGATGTTTTTACATTCCATGTACAAATAGAACAGTTTGGCCTCCGTAGTTTCTGATACTTAGTTTACTAAAAAACTGTGGTTCTCATTCTGCTTTGAAATAAAAACCTCAGATGTTTTACACCAGAGAGCCTCTTGTTTCCACGAGCCGTGAAGCTCCGCCTCCACTCGGCCGGTCCAGGAGCTCCACGTCCACAGGAAGTCCGTTGCGGTTAAAAAAACAACACAAACAGCAGACTGAGCTCTTTCTTTACATTATATTTATTACATAGTAAAAAGTACATTACTTTCATTTCTATATACACATTATATTCATGTCACTTCCTGTCCCAGCGAGACTCGGCACCTGATAAGAGTCCCGCACAACACACACACACACACACACACACACACACTGTGTCTGGCGTCGCCCGACCAGCTGTGTGGAGTCTTTCTCCTTCTCAATCAATAAATAACGTTCACGTCACAGAGGACCCCAGGGCCAAGCGGAGCACAACCACAGCTCCCTCTACGCCACAGGTTTGGCATTAAAGCCGTGACTTGGTCTCGTGGTGTGATGTCATCGAACAAAAGGCACGAGCAGCCGCTCTCTAAGGGACTCGAGCCAACGACACACACGAGGTTCCTGTGGGCTGAACCCACTGGAGGAGGCGGAGCTTCAGGGGAGCAACAGCTGATGGACCTCAGGTTCATGACGTCATGAGGTTCATGACGTCATGAGGCTGATGATGTCATGTTCACGATGTCATGAGGTTGATGATGTCATGACCTCAGGTTCATGATGTCATGAAGTTCATAATGTCTGAGGTTCATGATGTCATCAGGTTCATGATGTCATGACCTCAGGTTCATGATGTCATGACCTCAGGTTCATGTCATTAAGTTCATGATGTCATGACCTCAGGTTCATGATGTCATGAGGTTGATGATGTCATGTTCATGATGCCATTAAGTTTATGATGTCATGAGGTTCATGATGTCATTAAGTTCATGATTTCATCAGGTCCATGATGTCATGACATCAGGTTCATGATGTCATGTTCATGATGTCATCAGGTTCATGGTGTCAGGCCATGAGGTTCATGATGTCATGAGGTTCATGATGTCATCAGGTTCATGTGTTAATCTTTCACGATTCAGGTCAAAACAATCTGACAATCACAAGTGATGTCATGAGAAGGGTTTTAGTCCCTCCCACGTGTACGATGCGTCGGGTTCATGACGTCATCGGGTTCATGGCGTCATCGGGTTCATGACGTCATCGGGTTCATGGCGTCATCGGGTTCATGGCGTCATCGGGTTCATGCATCAGGGGAAACCCTGAACTCACATGCTAACGAGCACACGCGTTTCCATTGTTACCAAACGACGTTACACACAACGCAGCGCTCAGCAGGCCACGCCTCCACGCAACAGTCTGTTCAAAATAATTATAATTCCTCTAATCGTCTTTCTGAATGAGTTAACTCTGACACTCTGCACTTCATATTCTTCAGTATTTACAGTCCGGACATTTTAAACTGATGGCTGATTTTCAAAGTGACACTATTTCAATGCTATGACGTCATCAGATATTCAGTAGTGATGACATCGAACCAGAAGGGGGTGGAGCTTCCATGAAGAGCGTGATGTCACATGACGGCCCTTAAGGGATCCTGCAGAAACATGCAGCTCCTTCATGGACTGGGAGATGCATCTCAAACCAGTAAAGACCACTGGGACCAGCGGCTCAGCTCCAATCAGCAGCACACCGCCCCCTGGTGGCGGAGAGAGGAACTCAGACCAGAGCACTGTGTCTGTCTTTACCGCTCACATAAATAAATAGCTGTTTTCTGAACAGTTTTCAGTTACGCTGGTGTGAAAAACTCTGATCTACTCGACACGCAGCTCCTCCTCCTCTTCCTCTTCCTCACGGACTGAAACCTCCAGGTGGAACGAAGCCATGAGGTCAGACCAGTGGGGGAGGGGCGGCGCGCGCTCTGGACTAAACTGTGTTCATTTAAATCACGCCGCTACTCGTCATCACGGATCCTCTAAACACGTGAAACCAGCGCCGAAGCCTCCAGAGGTCATGAGACCCCCAAACGACGCTAACTAGCGGTTAGCTTCGGGTCTTCTCATGAGGTGAGAAGACGACTGTGATGCAGAAACCAGGAGCACAATCTGTGTTTTAATGTGTCGGTGTGACATATAAATGATGCATGGACTCTGAAAGACGCTCAGCGGGTGGACGACATGGACTCTGAGCTGCAGGTGGTCCTCCTCTCCAGGAAACACTGAACCTCCTTCAGTCTGTACTTTAAACCCTTTTCATGGTGTGATTGGCTCTGATGGCATAAAGAGAACGATGTGCAGCAGCAGGAGTCTGTGGGATCCAGTGGTTTGAGGGTGTGTGTGTGTGTGTGTGTGTGTGCGTGTTAGGGGGGTGGGGGGGCTCTCTTACTTGACCTCGCCAGACGGGCTCGTGGGCCCGGGCCCGGGAAGCAGCGGCACGGGCGACGTGGCCTCTATGAGGGCGGGGTTCAGAATGATTGGCAGGGACATGGGCGGGACCCCCACCTGCAGGGGGGAGGCGAGGGGCTGCAGGATGAAGGGGGCGTGGCTTAAAGGCGAGGGGGAGTGGCTCAAGGGCGAGGGGGACAGGGCGGGGGGCGTCGTCAGCGGCACGGCGGGGACGGAGGGCGGCACCGGAGACGAGCGGTCCGACCCTAGAACACACAGAGCAGGAAGCAGGAGTCAGATGAGGGAGGGCTCCACGACGCTGGGTCCTAAAGGGTCACCGTGAGGTCCTGAAGAGTCACCGTGAGGCCCCACAGGGTCACCGTGAGGCCCCACAGGGTCACCATCAGGCCCCACAGGGTCACCATCAGGCCCCACAGGGTCACCTTTAGGCACTAAAGGGTCACCGTTAGGTCCTACAGGGTCACCGTGAGGTCCTGAAGAGTCACTGCGAGGCCCCACAGGGTCACCTTTAGGCACTAAAGGGTCACCGTGAGGCCCCACAGGGTCACCGTGAGGCCCACAGGGTCACCGTGAGGTCCTAAAGAGTCACCGTGAGGCCCCACAGGGTCACCGTCAGGCCCCACAGGGTCACCGTCAGGCCCCACAGGGTCACCGTCAGGCCCCACAGGGTCACCTTTAGGCACTAAAGGGTCACCGTTAGGTCCTGAAGAGTCACTGCGAGGCCCCACAGGGTCACCTTTAGGCACTAAAGGGTCACCGTGAGGCCCCACAGTGTCACCGTGAGGCCCCACAGGGTCACCTTTAGGCACTAAAGGGTCACCGTGAGGCCCCACAGGGTCACTGTGAGGCCCACAGGGTCACTGTGAGGCCCCACAGGGTCACCGTGAGGCCCCACAGGGTCACCGTGGGGCCCCACAGGGTCACCGTCAGGCCCTAAAGGGTCACCATTAGGCCCTGGTGTCATCTTACCCGGCTGGGGCTCCAGAGGGGACGCCGGCCGGCTGGAGGTCCGGGTCTCTGCGGGGGTCACCGGCACCGGGGACGGCGGCTGAGACACCGGCGGGGACGAGGGCCGGCCGGCCGAGGGCGTCGCCGGAGGACTTGGCACCGGATCTACGAACAAAGACGACACACTGTCAAGCTCCCGGCACTACCCAGCATGCACCTGCAGCGGAGCGGGTCACAGTACCGGGTATGATGGTCTGCTTGAAGAGCTCCTCCCGCAGGTGAGGCAGGAAGCACACGATGCGCTCCCAGGTGATCTCCCACAGGTTGGAGTAGCCGGTCCGGGAGTCGGCGCTGTGGAAGATGCCGGCTGTGTCCATCACCAGCAGCATGTTCTTCAGGGACTCGGGGATGGCCTCCAGCTGCAGACGCACACCATTTAATACACACTCCTTGTTCTTCACATTGCTGTTTCCCTTCCTCTCGTGACAGTTTTGATGCAATAAACATGTTTTTCTAAATCGATCAAATGTTACGTTTCATTTTGTTGAAGCAACATTTCACATATTTCATGGTTTAAAAGGTTCTCAAACTTTGTTTCTCACGGCCCACCGGACCAACAAAGTAGTAATTTTTATTTAAATAACTTTTTCTGATTCCTCCGGTCGTGCTTTTTCAAATATTAGAATAAAGGAAAGTGCAAACTGGATCGCTCCATCAGACAGAAACTAATAAAATGTGCTGTCACGTAGTTGGAACGATGCAAATAAAGTTCCACCTGTGCAAAAAAATAACGAATATATCCAACTGTGGATTATAAACTAGAAGCCCGGGTTTAAAGTCGCACTTGACGCGTGTACAGACGTCAGATATCATGAGAATCAGTCCATGTATTTACGTTCATGGCTCGAGACAATGTACTGCAGGACCATGAGACTTTAAAAGTAGAGCCAGGTGGTGGAAGCTCTGAGTGCTGCAGCCTTTAAAGGAGGAGGAGCTTCCTCCTGTAAAGGAGGAGGAGTTTCCTCCTGTAAAGGAGGAGGAGCTTCCTCCTGTAAAGGAGGAGGAGCTTCCTCCTGTAAAGGAGGAGGAGCTTCCTCCATTAAAGGAGGAGGAGCTTCCTCCTTTAAAGGAGGAGAAGCTTCCTCCATTAAAGGAGGAGGAGCTTCCTCCATTAAAGGAGGAGGAGCTTCCTCCTTTAAAGGAGGAGAAGCTTCCTCCATTAAAGGAGGAGGAGCTTCCTCCTTTAAAGGAGGAGGAGCTTCCTCCTTTAAAGGAGGAGGAGCTTCTTCCTTTAAAGGAGGAGGAGCTTCCTCCATTAAAGGAGGAGGAGCTTCCTCCACCGCCTCACCGCGCCGTGTGTTAGTGCCTCACCAGTAAGTCGCTGGACCCGGCGTGCATGTACTTGTCCATGAAGTCCAGGATGGTGACCCAGAGGGCGGCAAAGGTCGGCAAGGAGAGCAGAGGAGACAGATGCTGCAGGAAGACCTGGAGGGACACGAGCACACGGGTCACACACGGGACACACACGGGACACGAGCACACGGGTCACACACGGGACACACACGGGTCACGAGCACACTCTTGCTTCCATCTTTGAGGATGGTCTGTTTCCTTTGTTGCCTCATGGTGAAACACAAGATGCCTTTAACACTGAAACAATAAACTAATCACGTGTTGGTTCCCACACACTCACATTATTATAAATATTATTATAATATAGTTAGTACCACTACAACAGGATATTGTATTAGTAGTGTTACACAATGTTACATATTCATATTGTATAAGTTGATGTGACATCATCATGTTAAGCATGAACATTTTCTTGTGAGTACTTTAGCATATATTTGTACATGTTTGTGTATTTCTCCTCTATTCCCTCATGCTGAAATGGAAATCATTGTGTTATTTTAATACAACAAATGTTCAGCACAAAAACAGCGCGGAGCTGCAAGACGACGGTATTTAGAAAAGCTAACTTGAGCTAACGAGCTAAACCCATCCATGTGTCTGTGGATGTGTGAGACAGCTGATGTAGTGTGTACTGTACTGTTTACTGTAGTGTGTACTGTGTACTGCAGTGTAGTGTGTAGTGTTCAAACCTTAGACAGCAGGGTGCAGGCTCTCATTCTGGTCTCCTCCATACCGCCCACATCTGCTGGGCTTATGTTGTCGAGCAGCTTAGTCAGCAGGGGGAAAAGCACCTACACACACACACACACACACACACACACACACACACACAGTGAGGACAGGGCCTGCAGGTAAAGGGTTGTGTGTGTGTTCACCAGGAGAGCAGGTAGCTCCTCTCACCTTGTTGAAGCAGGACTCCCACTCGGCAGCATCCAGTGTCTGCAGGTCGTGCACCAGCAGCGCCCTCTGCAGGTAGGTGAGCGCCTGCATCCGGACCTGACGCCTGGCGTCACAGCACAGCCACGCGATGCCTGCAGCCACAACGCGACACACATGAGCCCAGTCTCCACCTGCACGAGCCCTGCTGGTCCTCTCAGAACCACACACGCATAGTGTGCACATGTATGGTGCACATGTATGGTGCACATGTATGGTGATTTGTGTGCTTTTAACCACTAGAATGCAGTTCATCAAGATGCTTTCTGCATATTCTAAAATGTTTTTATCGTCATTTCAAAGGCACAATGTCAAGGCCTTCAGTAGAAATCTGTACTGAACTGTAGTACTAGTTATGTTATTATTAATGATAGATTATGATTAGGTTTGTGGTGTTTTTGGTCATTTTATTCCCGTCCTCCTGCACACTGGGACCCACCCTGCAGCAGTGGGCACCAGCAGCTGGTCCACAGAGTCTGGGAATCGGCCTCGATCTTCCTCCCTGCAGCCTCCAGGTGGCGCTGCTCCTCTGCCCAGGAGCTGTAGATGTTGGCGGCCCGCGTGTGCAGAGTGTGCATGAGGTCCAGCAGCTGCACACACAACACCGATGTTAACGAGAGCAGGACGCATGTAGAAGAAGCCTGAGCTTCATCCGCTACGCTTACAGCTGGGGTTTAAAACTAAAACGAGTGTTTCAGCTTCTTTTGTGAAGTGTTTTACGTTCATATTAACACGAATATCACGCCGTCCACTGGGCATGCTGGTGCCGTGTAGACAGGAAGTAGAGCTCGTAGTGAATGTCAGGTGTAGGTAATACACTGAAATAACTTAACTTAATTCAAACACATGAAGTCAGTATCAAAACTGTATATTAAAGGCTGTAACCTTCAAATCAATGACTATCAAATTGATAGTCAGGGGGAGGGGCTTAGTGCAGGGGGAGGGACTTAGTGCAAGAGAGGGTCTGAGAGCAGGGGGAGGGGCTTAGTGCAGGGGGAGGACTGCAAGAAGGGGTTTTGCGAGCAGGGGGAGGGGCTTAGTGCAGCAAGTGGGGCTTAGTACAGGGGGGTGTGTCTTAGTGCAAGGAAAGGGGCTTAGTACAGGGGGAGGGGCTTACTGCAGCAGGAGGGGCGTGTCTTAGTGCAGGGGGAGGGGCTTAGTGCAGCAAGAGGGGCTTAGTACAGAGGGGCGTGTCTTAGTGCAGGGGGAGGGGCTTAGTGCAGCAAGAGGGGCTTAGTACAGGGGGGCGTGTCTTAGTGCAAGGAAAGGGGCTTAGGACAGGGGGAGGGGCTTACTGCAGCAGGAGGGGCTTAGTGCAGAGGGGCGTGTCTTAGTGCAGGGGGAGGGGCTTAGTGCTGCTTGGACTGAAACGCTGCCTACGCTGAAGGTGTGGGTGGAATCAGAAGGAGGTAGAAGGGAAAGACCGCCGTGGTACTTACGTCCTGACTAACCTGTAATGACACCGTGTGGTAGCTGGCCGGCACGGCCTCGTCCTCCTCGTCGTCGCTGTGGGAGCGCGGCGGGCGCTGATTGGACGCCCGGCTGCCGCCTCGCCTGGCCCCGCCCCCTCCCTCCTTGTCCCGCCCTCCCGCCTTCTTTTTCATGCGGGACTTGGAGTCGTAGTACTTGTGGCTCTTCTTCTTGTCGTGGTTGCGGTAACCTGCAGGAAGCAAATTCATTAGAAACGGGAAAAATTGGAATTAAAGCTTTGTGGTTGTCAAGTCACTGCGTCCGTGTCATCAGCGTGTGCTATTAGATGTGTGCAAAGTTGTCATAATAAGAAGATGTTTGTGCTAAATTTGAATAAAACCCCTCCAGGTGTTCAGGTCTGTGTTCGCTGCACCCCGTCTTCCCTGGCCGCCGTTGGCCCCGCCCCCCTCTGCTTTGTGGTGGGGCCAACAGAGTTGGTCATGAACTCATCACCGCCACGCCGGCTGATCCTCACAGCGACCACAGAGCTCTGGGCCGTTCCCAAAACGTTGAAACCACCTTCAACAAAACGGACTGAAGTCAGACCACGAACGCGGGGTTTTGCACTTTCTATTCGTATCTCAAAGAGCTCAGCGGCCGAGGCTCCGCCCCGCGCTTTGATCGACCCGTCGCTTTGGTTTCGTCCGCGTAAAGCCGTTGACGGCACGAATCCAACGGCCCGAAGCGCCGGCGGAGCGGGGAGCGAACAGCCCGTCAGCGACGCCAAAGCACCAGGGAACCGCCGCCATTTCTCAGGCTTAACCCCTGTCGTTGTGTAGATTACACACACAGCGGGGGAGGAGGGGGACGAATGGAAAAAAAAGGGGAGGGAAGAGGTTTTGGAGGTCAAAGTGCAGAGAGGAAGAGGAATGCAGGGCGGGTTGTTAGCTGCAGGCCGACTGGAGTCAGACCCTTCATTCAGTAAAGTTTAAACAGTCTCTCACACTGTTGTCCATGAAGGACGCACACAGTGAGCCATGACTCACATTCAGAAGTGACACACGTCAAAACAATAAGAATAAGGTCTCAACATCATATTCCCCGAATGTGAAATCAATCGTATTTAATCTCTAAGAGGAATTGGTTAGAGTATAACGCCTGAAAACAAGGAAAATGCCCCCTCATTGAGTGATTCACTGCAGCGCCCCCTACTGTTTAAATATCATTAAAATGGGTATGTTAAGGGACACGATGTTGACATATGCTGCAACTTTTGTGAGGATCGGACAAGTGATTTAAAAGTTATATGTATGGACGTATTGAGTCAGGCCCCTACGAGGTTATTGGTTCATATCTTCTGAACACAATCAGATATCAACAAAGTTGAAAGTAAGTTTGATCACATTGAACCAATAATGATCCACAGAAAGTTTCGTGAGAATCGGACCCAGCGTTTAGGAGGATTTGGAAATTAAGTGTTTTTTTTTCACAAAATTCAAAATGGCGGAAAATCTAAGTAGGCGGAGCTTACTGCCACAATTGACATTTCCCACCCGGACATGTGTGCCGAAGGGTCGGACCTCAGCTGGGAAGAATCACCATGAATACCTTTAAATGTTAAGTTTCAGATAATCAAGTTTCATGTGAATGAGGCCGCTTCTTAAACAACGAATGAACTTTCATCCTGCCGGCGAGGAATTGTGTCGTCACGTCATCCTGTTCAGGCACTCGGCAGCGCTCCCGTGAAGCTCGTCACGCGTGTCAGCGCCTCACCTCCGTTGAGGCTGGCCTCCACGAACACTCGGATGGCCCGGACGCACAGCTCAAAGTTGTCCGGCGTGACGTGGGCGGCGTCGCGGACGATGAACGACAGCGTCTCCACGCACTTGATGAGGGACTTGGTGTCGTGCTGGCCCAGGTCCTGGCCCAGCGTCAGGCTGTACTGGTTCACCAGCGGGTGGTTCAGCTGAGCCTTGGAGTTCATCACCGGAGGGCTCTTGCTCATCTCAAGGTCGTCTTTACCGACCTGGAGGAGACACAGACGCACCAACATGCATCAGCTTCATCAAACGACGACGCGAAAGACATTTATTTTGAAGGTTGGACTGTGCATGTACAATCATGGAAGTGTGTGTGTGTGTGTGTGTGTGCTGACCACGAGCCAGCCGCTGCTTGCTGCATCCACATCCGTGGTGGAGCGAGGCATCCTGGTCTTGCTGTGCTCGGTGTAGATCCCCGAGTCGGACGTGTAGCCTCGGTCCAGACTCACCTCGCTGACGTGATGAGACGGCAGCTCGCTGTCTGACAGCGCTCCTGGACACACAAAGTACACACTTATATATACACACACCACCTGTCCATCAGGACTAACATTCACACTGATGGAGGAGCTACATGAAGGTACCACCTGTCCATCAGGACTAACATTCACACTGATGGAGGAGCTACATGAAGGTACCACCTGTCCATCAGGACTAACATTCACACTGATGGAGGAGCTACATGAAGGTACCACCTGTCCATCAGGACTAACATTCACACTGATGGAGGAGCTACATGAAGGTACCACCTGTCCATCAGGACTAACATTCACACTGATGGAGGAGCTACATGAAGGTACCACCTGTCCATCAGGACTAACATTCACACTGATGGAGGAGCTACATGAAGGTACCACCTGTCCATCAGGACTAACATTCACACTGATGGAGGAGCTACATGAAGGTACCACCTGTCCATCAGGACGAGCTAACAGAGGGATAGGTCACCTGTCTCGGTGTCGGTGGAGGTGGAGGAGAGCTGGAAGGAGGCGGGCGGCTTCACCCCGGCCCCGATGCACTCCAGCAGGGAGAAGAGCGTGAACCAGTCGTTGGTGCTGTGGATGTTGGCCGCGTTGGTCTTCAGCAGCTCGTGGAGGCCGAAGGCCACCTCCCTGCTGACCCGCGACAACACGGGAGGCTTCATCATCAGCAGGAGGCGCAGCGAGAGGAGGACCTGCGGGGGGGAACGAGGAGGGAGGAGATCAGGCCTGGAGAAGAGCTCCAAACATCTCGTACGCTTTCTCCTCGACAGATATTACTTCTACATTGAAACACAGCATTAAGATGTGAGATGCGAGCCGGCTGCAGAGTAGACGGCTCCAGATGTAGGTCACCTGCCGGTAGGAGGTCAGGTCAGCACTGGATTACCTGCTTATCGGCATCATCTCACGCAGGCTTTTGCTCACACAGAGCTCTATTTGGGACAAGAGGCCGGACACCGAACATCAACACCTGGATCGCCCGGAGCGATCCAGGTGCAAAGAGCCCCGAAAAGCCCCGCGGCGCGGCAGAGCAGGTCACCGGCGCCGCAACGTGACCGTGACTGGATGTAACCTCAGCTGCCCGACCCCGGAGACGACCCCGGAGACGACCCCGGAGACGACCCCGCCTCCAGGGTCCGGTCGGGTCTCTCTGACGCGTTGTTGTGTCACCACCGGCACCACCGGCCGCGTGTCGGTGCTTCAGGAACGTTTATGTGGGGTTGAGTTTAACAGCTAATAGTGTGTGTGTATGTATGTGTGTGTGTGTATGTATGTGTGTGTGTGTGTGTGTGTGTGTGTGTGTGTGTGTGTGTGTGTGTGTGTGTGTGTGTGTGATTGTATTCAGAGGGCAGCAGCATGATGGGTCGGTGACACCAGACACAACTTTTAAAAAGCAGCCGCTTCGAAAAAGCCTCAACAAAAACTGTGAGCGGGTCTGCGAGCGCTACTGGGTGACAAAAAAATGAAAGAGCACGGCGAACACAACCATCTAGTCTGTGATTTGTGTCTCAAAGACGAGAGCTTTCAGTTGTACTTTGGGCAGCAGGAGTCAGTTGAAGTGTCTTCTAAGCAGCAAAGTCGCGTTTCCATCTAGAATTCGTATTTAAATAGCGCTAACATTAGCGCCTCGTCGGAGGGAAGCCATTTTCTTTTGAATTCCCCGCTGTTCATACCACACGAACAGGAAGAAATAAAGCCTGCCGTGTGTGTGTGTGTGTGTGTGTGTGTGTGTGTGTGTGTGTGTGTACCTGAGAGCTGATGTCTTCTCGGCGCAGCAGGCGGATGGCGAGCCGCAGTAGTCCCACCACGGCCCTCTCCACCAGGAAGCAGCTCTCGTTGGGGTGGACGCAGAGGTGGTAGAGGTGGTCCCTCACCGTCTGCCACACACACGACACGCGGTCCCTACACACACACACACACACACACACACACACACACACACAGATGTTCAGTGCCTCAGACATCACCGGCGGTGCAGTGGACGGTCCACAGAGCGCTCTTTCCTACCGGTTCTCCAGGATGATGCGCAGCAGCATCTCCAGGCAGAAGGCGGCGTCCTCTTCATCGTAGGTCTCTTCGTCGGGGGTGACGGATATCAGAGCCTGGGAGGAAGACTCTGGATGTCTTTAGGACTCACTAAACGAGCCTGAGCTAAGAGAAGCACACGGCGAGGCAAAGGGCTCCATGCACAGGGAGAGAAGTGAACTGGTACACACCTTCATGAGGTCCTGCAGAGACTCCAGCTGGAGGAACTTACTCTCCGTGATCAGCTTCTCCGGGTCACATTGCTGGAAGGAGACGCAGCAATATGAGCAATGTGGACGCAACCGTAGGCAGAGCAACCTCCCTGAAGGGTGATGTCAAAGTGCAAGTAATGCAGTCCTCGTCTGTCTCTCTCAGAGACACACAATGTCTTTCCAGTCAGTTAAAAGGTGTTTCTGGTTTGAGAACTGTTGGACAGACTGAGACGAACACATGCTAAATGCTACGCTACGTCCATTTCAACCACCAAGAATGAAGACTTCCACTCGTCATGTTGTGTGTAGTTCATATTTAAGACAACACAGAGGCTCTCTGGTTCAGATCCAGGACGATGAAGAAGAGATGAACACCTTCAGTTGTGGTTTTAAATTCAACATCTTTCTACGTGTCTTGTTGTCTTGTTTCATGCGGCATTTTCTGGTGTTTGTTCTTGTAATGTGTTGTTTGTCTGTTTGAGTCTGTTGTTGCTCCACCTCGACACTTTCATTGTGTCGTCGTCTTCTCACCCTCTACATGAAGGATCCAGGCTATCGTAGAGTTGTGCACGTTGTGTCACACTGTGTGTTACCCGTCGGTGTTGTGTTACCCGTCGGCGTCCCCTGAGTCGTACCTTGATGCAGAGGACGGCCGCCTGCTTGGCCTCCTGGTTCTCCGTGGACGGTCCTCTGAGTCCGGACTGCTCGGCTCCGCTCAGCGTCAGCCAGTTCACGAAGCTCAACACGGCCGACTCGCCGCTGGCGCCGGAGGAGACAATTAGCTTTTAGCATGAACTAGCCGCCATGTCATGGACCAGCGCTCACTTTATGGAACATCCTTCACGTCCAAGAAGCAGAACAGACTGGAGAGTTTCACATGGAAGTTCTCTCTTTCTGGACATTTTGAGAGTTTCATGAACCCACAAATGTGAAGCTCCAGATCCTCAACCAGCTCAAAGGAAGAACAGTTTTATAGCTTTAAGAGTTTTCAATGGTTTTAAGGGGTTTTTAAGTGTTTCCTTTAGGGTTTTCAAGGGTTTTCTATCCTCCATTAGTCTTCTAAGGTGATGATCAAACACAATGTACCATCAGAACACTGATAGCTGCTGGAAATGGGCCTCTATACACGATGTAGATATTTCATTAAGAAATTTTTACATCATTAACAGTGTAGAGAGGGTATTTGATTCATTTCATGTTATGTTCATTGAAAAAAACACTGCTTTTCTTTGACGGTAGTGTACGTCTGGAGATGACGCAGTGAAACCTTCCTATGTGAACACATGAACAGGTGAGAGGTGCTCGTACCGGTTAGATGGCGTTTCCTCCCTCTGAAGAGAAATCTTCCCGTTGGGCTCCACAAAGTCCTCCACCTGAGGCGACAAGCACAGAGTTAGCGCGGCGGCCAGCAGGGGGCAGCGCAGCCTGCAGGATGCAGCCTGGGGGATGCAGCCTGGAGGATGCAGCCTGGAGGATGCAGCCTGCAGGATGCAGCCTGGAGGATGCAGCCTGGAGGATGCAGCCTGCAGGATGCAGCCTGGAGGATGCAGCCTGCAGGATGCAGCCTGGAGGATGCAGCCTGGAGGATGCAGCCTGGAGGACGCAGCCTGGAGGACGCAGCCTGGAGGACGCAGCCTGGAGGACGCAGCCTGGAGGATGCAGCCTGCAGGATGCAGCCCGGAGGACGCAGCCCGGAGGATGCAGCCTGCAGGATGCAGCCTTTACGATGCAGCCTGGAGGATGCAGCATGGAGGATGCAGCCTGGAGGACGCAGCCTGCAGGACGCAGCCTGCAGGACGCAGCCTGGAGGATGCAGCCCGGAGGATGCAGCCTTTACGATGCAGCCTGGAGGATGCAGCCTTTACGATGCAGCCTTTACGATGCAGCCTGGAGGATGCAGCCCGCAGGACGCAGCCCGCAGGACGCAGCCCGCAGGACGCAGCCCGCAGGACGCAGCCCGGAGGACGCAGCCCGGAGGACGCAGCCTTTACGATGCAGCCTGGAGGATGCAGCCCGCAGGACGCAGCCCGGAGGACGCAGCCCGCAGGATGCAGCCTGGAGGACGCAGCCTGGAGGATGCAGCCTGGGTGTGTGTGTTATCACTCAGAGGGCGAAGCTGACCTCCACCATGGCTTTGGGCAGCAGCTCGGCCCTGAACAGCTGCAGCATGGCGTCCATGATGTTCTTCCAGCCCTCACGCAGGATGTCCCCGTGCCGGTGGGCGAGGTCGAACACCGTCTTGGCCGCCGTCTGAGCTTTACTGTTGCTGCCGAACACCGTGGGGAGGTTTTCTACAGACTGCACACACACACACACACACACACACACACACACACACACACACACACACACACAGGTACTTTCATTATGTTAAATACATCATAGAGGAACTGGTTCTTCATTACAAACATTTGATAACATTTTACACATTCATTCCTATTTTAAAATTATGTAACATTCACATTTAGACACACACTCCACACACTCACCTCACTGCTCAGTGTCTCACACACACTCACCTCACTGCTCAGGGTGTCACACACACTCACCTCACTGCTCAGGGTGTCACACACACTCACCTCACTGCTCAGGGTGTCACACACACTCACCTCACTGCTCAGGGTGTCACACACACACACACTCACCTCACTGCTCAGGGTGGTGAACTTGCAGAGTGAGATGATCAAGTTGTCAAAGACGTCACTGAAGCCGTAGTGAGCTGCTATCATGGCGCACTTCCTGCAAAGAGACACACACCAGAAACCAGCGTAAAACACACAACTCAAACACACCATGACTTGTTGCTTCATACACACACTCTGACCAATGGGTCACCATGACTTTTAACACAATTTCCAGATTTTTCCATGACTTTTAACCAAATTTCCAAAATTTTCCCAAATTTCCATGATTTTTAACCAAATTATCATGACTTTTAACCAAATTTCCATAACTTTTAACCAAATTTCCATGATTTTTAACCAAATTATCATGACTTTTAACCATATTTCCATAACTTTTTCCCAAATTTCCACAGCATAAACCAAATTTTCATGAGTTTTAACCATATTTCCATAATTGTCAACCATATTTCCATGACTTTTAACCAAATTTCCATGACTTTTAGTGTATGCCTGCTTATATTTTGAGCCTCTTTCTTTTAAAAGCAGATTCATTATTTCAAATCAGCGTACATGAACGTCATGAACACATGAATATAACACATTTACACAACTTTGGGGACTTTTCCAGGCCTGGAAACAACCATTTTAAAACTCCAGGACCTCTCTCAGGGCTCTCTTTGTCTCTCTCTCCCTCTCTCCCTCCCTCTCTCTCCTTCCCTCTCTCTCTCTCCTTCCCTCTCTCCCTCCCTCTCTCTCTCCTTCGGTCTCTCTCTCCCTCCCTCTCCCTCTCTCTCTCTCTCTCTCTCTCTCTCTCTCCCTCCCTCTCTCTCTCCCTCCCTCTCCCTCTCTCTCTCCCTTCCTCTCTCTCTCCCTCCCTCTCTCTCTCCCTCCCTCTCTCTCTCCCTCTCCTTCTCTCCTTCCCTCTCTCCCTCCCTCTCCCTCCCTCCCGCGTACCTGAAGCCGGTGATGGCCTTCTGCAGGATGACGTCGTCCAGGCTCTTGTCGAACACGTAGGACAGGGCGGCGATGGTGGGCCCCCAGCTCATGGTGAACAGGTCGTGGTCGTAGCTGCCGGGCGGCAGGTGGAGGAAAACGCCCTCGGGCGTGGCGCCGCGGTGCAGCAGCACGCTCCACACGTAGTTATCCTTCACCAGGCCGGACTGCTCGTCGGGCATCACGATCTCCTCGTTCCTGCGCGGGACAAACGGCTCGGCTCACGCACGTTTACAAGCTGTGTGTGTTCGGTTGTGTGTGTTGCATGCGTACGGTTGTGTGTGTTGCATGCGTACGGTTGTGTGTGTTGCATGCGTACGGTTGTGTGTGTTTAATGCGTACGGTTGTGTGTGTTTAATGCGTACGGTTGTGTGTGTTTAATGCGTACGGTTGTGTGCGTATGGTTGTGTGTGTTTGCGTGCGTACGGTTGTGTGTGTTTGCGTGCGTACGGTTGTGTGTGTTCGCGTATGGTTGTGTGTGTTTGCGTGCGTACGGTTGTGTGTGTTTGCGTGCGTACGGTTGTGTGTGTTTAATGCGTACGGTTGTGTGTGTTTGCGTGCGTACGGTTGCGTGTGTTTGCGTGCGTACGGTTGTGTGTGTTCGCGTATGGTTGTGTGTGTTTGCGTGCGTACGGTTGTGTGTGTTTGCGTGCGTACGGTTGTGTGTGTTTGCGTACAGTTGTGTGTGTTTGCGTACGGTTGTGTGTGTTAGCGTACGGTTGAGTGTGTTAGCGTACAGTTGAGTGTGTTAGCGTGCGGTTGTGTGTGTTTGCGTGCGTGCGGTTGTGTGTGTTAGCGTGCGGTTGTGTGTGTTAGCGTACGGTTGTGTGTGTTTGCGTGCGTGCGGTTGTGTGTGTTAGCGTGCGGTTGCGTGTGTTAGCGTGCGGTTGCGTGTGTTAGCGTGCGGTTGCGTGTGTTAGCGTGCGGTTGCGTGTGTTAGCGTGCGGTTGCGTGTGTTAGCGTGCGGTTGCGTGTGTTAGCGTGCGGTTGTGTGTGTTAGCGTGCGGTTGTGTGTGTTAGCGTGCGGTTGTGTGTGTTAGCGTGCGGCTGTGTGTGTTAGCGTGCGGTTGTGTGTGTTAGCGTGCGGTTGTGTGTGTTGGCGTGCGGTTGTGTGTGTTGGCGTGCGGTTGTGTGTATTAGCGTACGGTTGTGTGTGTTAGCGTGCGGTTGCGTGTGTTAGCGTGCGGTTGTGTGTGTTAGCGTGCGGCTGTGTGTGTTAGCGTGCGGTTGTGTGTATTAGCGTACGGTTGTGTGTGTTAGCGTGCGGTTGTGTGTGTCAGCGTGCGGTTGTGTGTGTTAGCGTGCGGTTGTGTGTGTTAGCGTGCGGCTGTGTGACGGCGGCTTACTTGATGGCGTTGTAGAGATCCTCCAACATGTCCTGGTCAAAGTCGATGTTTCCATTCACGCCCTTCAGATTTTTCTTGAATTGCTGTTTGAAAGAGGGAGAGAACGCTGTGGAATCATCTTCAATCAAACGCCCGGCGTGGACTCGGGTCGCTTCTCCACCATCGGCATGTCAGTCGGCGCATCTCAACGGGAGCTTAGCTCCGACACCCGAGCCTCCGGCGTCCACGCCGCTCCGTCCACCGAGCGTCCAGAAACCCGGCAATTAAAGGGCTTTGTGTGGAAGCGCACTCGCCGTGCGTTACTCAATACGCTTTAGCTGCAGCGCTAGGAAAACAGGGATTAGAGCCCAGAGCCTCCTGTAAATAAACAGGAGCGGCCCCGCGATGACGGACGACCTCGAGGCTCGGCCTCGCGGGTTTGTTGCCCCCCCGGCAGGTGAGGAGGAGAGGAAATAAACAGGGTGATGTGTTTCTACCCGTCGTGCTGGAGCAGCAGCGGCGCTGTGCTTCATGGCCTGACCTCACCTGACCTCACCTGACCTCACCTGACCTCACCTGTCCTCTCATCGTCAGATCCTCTGGAACAGGATCTGATTCACAAGGTGATGCTGGGCATAGTCCCCCCTCCCCCTCACTCCATCTCTAAAATAAACCCCACATGCTGCGGTGAGCGCGACACATAGCGAGCGGCTAAGTAACCGCGGTGCTCGGCGCCACTTTTATTGTCTCTCTCTCTCCAAACGATTGTGTGTGAAGCCTCTGGCTGTCGCCTGAGCCCGGGAGGTCAACGAGCCTTCTTCATCAAACCCACGACTGACCTTGTGGGAATGTGTCGGGATCATTTAAAACGCCGCACGGCGGCAGCTGGACGGCGAGGTCGGACTCGGGCCGGAGGAAAGAGTTTCCACAAAGTGTGGCCGCGTAAAGGAGAGCGGAGAGAGAGGCGAGCGCTCGCTATTGTTGGTCAGTGAGAGTGGCCCACCCACAAAGTGTTCACAGGCCGCCGCTGAGGCTCTGTTTAGTCTTCGGCCGGCTGTCAATCAAAGAGAGAAAACAGAGACAGCAGATGAAGAGAGACAGAGCCCCCCACCCCCTTCAGGATGAGTCCTCCTCTCAGACTGAACACCGCTGCCTCCAGCTGTCGGCTCTCTGAGCAGAGGAATGTCCCATCAGACACGGGGGCACGCCCGGTGAGAGGGCGCGCACGTCTATGGACGCAACGCACGTACATGTAAAGTCAATGCACAGATGCAAAAAAGAGTTGGCAAAAAATTGTCTTTTTTTTCCTGCAAAATGTTTTTTTTTCTGCAAAATTCTCTTTTTTCCGAAAAATTCTCTTTCTCTACACTGTTTTACAGGAACGTGACCGGGTCAGTTTAGGTTAGCTAGTGAGGCTATGTGCTGCTAGCTACAGGAACGTGACCGGGTCAGTTTAGGTTAGCTAGTGAGGCTATGTGCTGCTAGCTACAGGAACGTGACCGGGTCAGTTTAGGTTAGCTAGTGAGGCTATGTGCTGCTAACTACAGGAACGTGACCGGGTCAGTTTAGGTTAGCTAGTGAGGCTATGTGCTGCTAACTACAGGAACGTGACCGGGTCAGTTTAGGTTAGCTAGTGAGGCTATGTGCTGCTAGCTACAGGAACGTGACCGGGTCAGTTTAGGTTAGCTAGTGAGGCTATGTGCTGCTAGCTACAGGAACGTGACCGGGTCAGTTTAGGTTAGCTAGTGAGGCTATGTGCTGCTAGCTACAGGAACGTGACCGGGTCAGTTTAGGTTAGCTAGTGAGGCTATGTGCTGCTAACTACAGGAACGTGACCGGGTCAGTTTAGGTTAGCTAGTGAGGCTATGTGCTGCTAGCTACAGGAACGTGACCGGGTCAGTTTAGGTTAGCTAGTGAGGCTATGTGCTGCTAGCTACAGGAACGTGACCGGGTCAGTTTAGGTTAGCTAGTGAGGCTATGTGCTGCTAGCTACAGGAACGTGACCGGGTCAGTTTAGGTTAGCTAGTGAGGCTATGTGCTGCTAGCTACAGGAACGTGACCGGGTCAGTTTAGGTTAGCTAGTGAGGCTATATGCTGGTAGCTACAGGAACGTGACCGGGTCAGTTTAGGTTAGCTTGTGAGGCTATGTGCTGCTAACTACAGGAACGTGACCGGGTCAGTTTAGGTTAGCTAGTGAGGCTATGTGCTGCTAACTACAGGAACGTGACCGGGTCAGTTTAGGTTAGCTAGTGAGGCTATGTGCTGCTAACTACAGGAACGTGACCGGGTCAGTTTAGGTTAGCTAGTGAGGCTATATGCTGGTAGCTACAGGAACGTGACCGGGTCAGTTTAGGTTAGCTTGTGAGGCTATGTGCTGCTAACTTGGGTTTACGTAGTTGAAAATCAGGCGAAAAAGCGTTATTCGAATAGCGATTATTATGTGAACGCACCAGAAGTTCATACTTTTGTAGCCCAAAGCAAACTCACAGACATGTTCTCACGTCTTGAGACTGGAGGACGTTTGAACCGAGGCTTTGGAAGAACCGCCTCTGAGCGTCGGGGCCGCGACAAAAACAATGGAGAGGAATTTCATTTTGTCTGATTTCTCGTCGTCAGGAGACACACAGAACGCTGTGTGTGTCTGTGTGTGAGCTCACTCACCTCGATGGTCATGGGGATGTTCTGCTTGCGGACGTTGTGGTTGTGCTGGTCAGTGTTCAGCATTATGACGGCGTATGCCAGGGCGAAGCCGGCGTCGTTGGTCACGAAGGGAGAGCCGTTCACCTTCTACACAACACGGGACACAACACAGGATGGAAAAGGACATTAACCAGAAATAGTTTCCAGGTCACATGACTCCTTCTGCTATTTTCAGAAGGGAAATGTTCCCCGAGTGGAGAAGACTCATCATTGTGTAAATGTGTGTGTCTGTGCTAACACTTGTGTCATCCTCCCACCATAACCCACAGGGCCAATCACGTAGCGCCTTTACAGTCCTTTTTTTAAACTTGGTAATGTGTCACTCTTATTGATATTTGTGGACTGTGTACTCCGCTAACAGCTAACAGCTAACAGCTAACCCTGCATATGGTTGAAAAGAAGGAAGTGTGGCACTATGATTGGGATTAATAATGAGGAATTGGAGTGATTGTGAGCTGTCACTGGCTTTATCTACACACCAAGTCACACAATCCTGATGTGCAAGATGAAATAGCTTGAGTTATGTCTTTAATGTTGAACGGAGCGGATGGAATAGTTCTGCAGCTCGCGTCCACAGCTGAGGGAAGTTGTGCGATGAACCTCGTTCTCTGATAATAGTCTAGATGTGCTGAGAGGTTGTCGCCTTACATGCCAGTTGTCTGTGAACGTTTCCAGGAGTCTCTGGATGACGGGAGCCTCTCCGGGGAGCCTGAAGGCCTCCAGGTAGAGCCGCAGGGCCTCGTCGATACGAAGCCCCTGGAAGCCGAACGTGCTGCCAAAAACAGATAACCCCGATATCACAACCTGAATCTCCATCAACACAAAGAGAACCCACACTAAAACCATATCAAACAATCCCTGGGGTTTCACCGTACTTCACAAAGCTGTCCAGGAGCTCCATGTTCTTGCGATCGCTGACGTACTCGCCGATCATCTTCTTGTCCAGTCGGGGGTTTTCGCGGAGCCACTGGGCCACCTGGTTGTTGTCCAGAGGGCTGCTGAGCAGGCCTTTCTCCTGCAGGAACTGGATCCCCTTCTTGGGCTTCTGGTTGAACTGCTCCGTGCCGGTGATCAGCAGCTGGGAAAGAGAGCAACACGTAGGTCACGATGTGAGATCCTACAACACATCTTTACCCTCGGTGGCCCTGCTATCTGGATGGTGTACCATGTGTATACCACTCATATGAATAGTCTTATTCGTGTAATGTGCATTCTGGTCACATGACATCTATTGTTCTGTCCATCCTGGTAGAGGATCCTTCATTTGGGGAGTTTTTCCTGACCAGGTGTACAGATTGTAAAGCCCTCCGAGGCAAACCTTGCATTTGTGATTTTGGGGGCGATACAAAACAATTTGCTCACCTTTTTCTTCGCTCGAATATCCACCAACTCTTGGGAATCGGGTAAGCAGGAGGAGAAGCGCTGAGGCTTCTTCACGGCTCGCTTCTCCGCTGGATGGAAAACATTCACATTTAAAATGAGCTTCCACCTCAACGCTCACGGAGACGTTCACAAGTCACAGCGTCCGTGAGGCCTCACCGGAGTCGTTCTCCCCTTGGTCCTGTCGACCCAGCTTCATCTTCTCCGCCATCAGGTGGCCGCTGGTCGGCGGGCACGGCGCCGCGCTCTCCGGTGGCGGAAGACTGGGATCACTGGTGCTGTCCAGTGTGCTCACGTCTGCAGGCAAAGACACCGGTCAACACCACCATGTACTGAAGAAGAGTACTGGGAGAGACTCAAGACGTTTTACTGTCACATGCACAGATATCAGTTATTCTAGAGGATGAAAAGATTATTCTGCTCGGTCCGACACGTGAGAGAACATACCAGCTGTTACACGTGAGGGAACATACCAGCTGTCGTGTTGCATGTGAGGGAACATACCGGCTGTTACACGTGAGGGAACATACCAGCTGTTACATGTGAGAGAACATACCGGCTGTTACACGTGAGGGAACATACCGGCTGTTACACGTGAGGGAACATACCGGCTGTTACACGTGAGGGAACATACCGGCTGTTACATGTGAGGGAACATACCAGCTGTCATGTTACATGTGAGGGAACATACCAGCTGTCATGTTACATGTGAGGGAACATACCAGCTGTCATGTTACATGTGAGAGAACATACCAGCTGTCATGTTACATGTGAGGGAACATACCAGCTGTTACATGTGAGGGAACATACCAGCTGTCATGTTAAACGTGAGGGAACATACCGGCTGTTACATGTGAGGGAACATACCAGCTGTTACATGTGAGGGAACATACCAGCTGTCATGTTAAACGTGAGGGAACATACCGGCTGTTACATGTGAGGGAACATACCAGCTGTTACACGTGAGGGAACATACCGGCTGTCATGTTACATGTGAGGGAACATACCGGCTGTTACACGTGAGGGAACATACCGGCTGTCATGTTACATGTGAGGGAACATACCAGCTGTCATGTTACATGTGAGGGAACATACCGGCTGTTACACGTGAGGGAACATACCGGCTGTGGCGTCCGTCCCGTTGGAGGTGGTGGAGGCGTCTCCCTCCGCCAGCAGCGTCTCAGACTGGTCCTGCTGGGCGCTGCTATTGAGCACCTTGGCCTGGCAGTGGGCCTCGGTGCTGTCGATCACCGTGAGCAGCGCCTCCAGCGACAGCAGGTGGGTGGTGTAGAGCTGCCCCGACACCGGGAACGCGTTCTGGTGCACAGACATGACGCCATGAGCACGTTTACTGAGCGTCAAACCGGTCAACAAATCAAACACAGTTATTTCTCTACATGTCTGCTGACTGGAAAAGTAGCAGCTGGATCCAGATGAGAGTTTGTTCAGTGACGACGTTCTTCATTATTTCAACGGAGTGAAAGTCTTTTAATTAAAGGTGAAATAGTTTGCACAGTTTACAGCAGAGTCCAAACTTTTAAATGACATGAAACTAAAGTTACGCAATCAGGAACGAAAGAATATTCAAGACCTTTTTTAATCCATCAGATCAGCTGAAGAACACTGACTTTTAAAATGGCGGAAGATAAAGTGTGAACCCACGTAGTGTTTTGCTTCATCCCTTAAAACTGTACCTAACAGGGTTCATACACATTCTGCCCACTGGGTTTCCATGACTTTAAACCACTTTTCCTTGACTTTTAATCAGATTTTCATGACTTAAGCACTTGGATTGCAGTTTGTCCTGCAGTGCTGAGATGCTACCAGTGACGCCACGTGGATGTCACCTTGGACAGCAGCTTGGTGAGGTCCTCGAACAGGTTGGAGAAGTAGAAGTCGCAGTCGTAGTTGATGTACAGCTCCGTGACGAAGCTGGGGATCCTCCAGAGCTGCACCAGCGCCTCCAGAGCCAGCTCCTTCATCTCGTAGGGCATCTTAATGTTCTCCGACGTGACGATGTCCATCAGCTTCTTCAGGTACATCTGTCGGGTCGGAGCACACAGACGCACGGTGATGAGGGTCAGTAGCTCCTCGTGAAGTCTTTCACTATTTCACAACGAAGTGGTTACACAGTTACCTCCAGCTGGAACTTCAGATGCACTCTCATGCTCTCGAAAAGCAGGAAGCAACAGCGTATGGAGGAAGTGTAGAGGTTCATCCGGTCCACGCTCAGCAACTGCAACGCAGACACGATCATTTTGCAGAGAAGACGTCTCACCAATAACCATTTTGAAACAAGATGTGCGTTCAAGCACTACGAGCAACGGTCGCCCCGTTGCGCTTCACCTGGAAAAGATGTCTGCACAGCTCGTCTTTCACCAGCCCGAGCAACGACTGGTAGTTGGTGATGTGCGCCGACTCCAGGGCGACGGTCAGCAGCTGCAGGCCCATGTGCATCATGGCGTCCGTGTTGTGGCGGTCCTGCGGGTTGGTCAGCGAGATCAGGAAGCGGAAGAGCTCCCTCAGGCAGGGCAGGCCGTAAGGGATGATGGACGCTCCTGCAGGAGGGACAGGAGGAGGTTAGAGGAAGAGCTTCAGCGACAGCCACACTGCTGCAATGCCATTTTTAAAACGCATAACGTTTACACTCCGCCTTCACAGTTTCAAGTACAATTCAGCCTTTTTAAATATGTTTTTATCTATGTTGTTGTTTATAGCCTCTTTTTTTTAATTATTATTTTATTAATTGTATTAATATGTTTTGATTTGATTATTTATTTATATATTTTGATTATTTATTTATATGGTTTATATTTATTTATTTATATGTATTTGTATTTATTTATATTATTTTTTATTATTTATTTAACTTTTTTTCATTTTTTTAACTTTTTTTATTTCATGCTTTTTTTGTATGTGTTTGCATTTAATATTATTTTGTATTATTTATTTTTCCTTTTCTTTTCCTTTTTTTATTTCATGAATATTTGTATGTTTTGTATTTATTTTACATTATTTTTATTTTCCTTTTTTTATTTTTTATTTCATGATTATTTGTATGCGTTTGTATTTATTTAATATTATTTTGTATTATTTAGTTTTACTTTTTTCTTTTTTTTTTAAAACTTTTTTTATTTCATGATGATTTGTATGTTTTGTATTTATTTTACATTATTTTTATTTTACTTTTTTATATGTGTTTGTCATGCTGTGTTGTATCTGTGCTGCTGCTGCTTGGCCAGCTCAACTGATTTTACCTGCTTGAATTAAGGTCTAATAAATAACGTCTCAAGACAAAGTGTAAATAAAAACATGGTCCCTCTTCAAAGGGGAGCTTCTCAAAGTCAACGCGTCTGCACCGATTAGTGTAAACTGCATCGACAGCGACACACAACAACAAGTAGAGAGAACACCTGCTAAAGCCTCACCGTCTCTCTGGGTGGACTGTGTGAAGCGCACACCTCTGGGGTTGACGTAGTCCATGTCGTGGATGGAGCCGCCGTCCGACTGCTCCGTCACCGAGTCTTTGTCCTCCAGGACCTCGGGGATGGACTCCACCGAGGCCGACTGGGCGTCAGACTGCACCCACAACACAAACCATTGACGGTTAAAGTCGCACGTCGGCTCCAGGAGATACAGGAAGCCAGAAAATCGATTCAATAAATGAGTACAAATGTTTTGTGGTTGCGAGAGCCGACCCCTACGTGTGCATCCGGAGAGCCGGGCTCGGACCCGGGGAGCGTGCCGGCGGTGCAGGGGGTGGAGGCGGAGGAGTTGCACTGCTCCAGGTCGGACAGGTCCTCCCTGGACGTGGCTTTGGAGCAGGTGTCCAGGCCGCTGTCGGTGGCCGTGGGGCTGGAGACGGACGAAGCCGCGCTGTCCGACGCCGGGAGGCCCGAGCCCTGCTCGATGAACGGGACGCCGCCTGGCGGGGAAAGAGATGCACACGTACAATGCTGTAACATTCTTCCCTTCATCCATCTTGCATAAATCCCCCAGCGATATGTCCAGGATGTCTAGAAAACGGATGCCAACATGAGAGGATTCTCCAATAAAAAGGGGCGTGTCCCACCTGAGAGGTTGTTGTTGCTGAGCGTGCTGGACTGGCTCGAGTCCATCTGGCCGGAGGGGCTTCGGACCATGTGGCGAGGCGGCCTCGGCGAGCGCTTCTGCTTCTTCCACTTGGACGACTCGCTCATGCCGCCGGCGCGCATCTTCAACTGAGAGGAAACAAGAGCGCACCCTTGAGTCGGGCTTCCTGCCACCTCGCTGGACGCCTGGACCGCCGCTACAGATCAAGGCCATGATCAGAGAGGATGCTTCTTTCCTCAGAAGGATAAGCGACGAGCTGTAGCTGTGAGCGCTGCTAGTGACAGACTGCTAGCTTATAAAGGGTGCAATTGTGCTAAATGCCACAATATTTGAGCTTTTTGTTCAGCTTTTTCTAAGCTTTGCAGCTGTGTGAAGCTCTCTGGGGCTCCAGATGGAGATGCAAACAAGACATTGATTGTGTTGCATCAATCTTTAGACATTTTGAAACTCTTCTTCCTGAGTTTGATCACGTTACAGGAGTCCAATGCCGAACACATGGAGTATTGTTTAAAATAAAAACAGCAGTATATTTTCCCTGTAACAGCATTACTGAACCTTCAAACAACCTTTTGTGTGTTACGTTCTGATAGTTTTGTTGATAAATCATCAAATAAATGAAGCTAATTTCAATATCTGAAGCAACTCCTGTCATAACCTGGTTTACATAATGGGAGAGGTTATAAGTGTAACCCCGGTTCTCTGAAGAATGAGGATGGCTTTCCCTTTGGGAAGAGGCCGAGTGTGGTTTCAAAAGAGAACGTCCTATTCGATCATGGCCTAAAACCAGCTGTGGATGAATCGGCAGGTCAATTCAGAAGAAAATGCACAGAAAAAAATAAAAATAAATAACAGCACAGTATGTTCATGCACACATTTACTCAATTTAAAGGTTCTGTTTCAGTGTGAATGTTTGTGTTTCAGACTCTTTAAACACGACTGAGACATGCTCCATCCTGCAGCCGCTGAGGAGGCCCATGGGCAGCATGAGACATGTGCATGAGGGTCAACCATGACACTAAAGGTGAAATAATACCATTAAAGTAATGCGAGCATTCACAAGCACAGACACGTCATCGTCAGCTACGTTAACTCGGTAAAGACTCGTCTACGTCAGCTGATCTACAGCACATTGCTCCTTCTAAAGTCAAGAGAAGTGGGGGGTTAGTGCGTCGTTACAAAAAGGACACGGGGAAGGTGACAGGGAGAGGTTGTCCAGCCTAAATACTGAAAGGCATCTTCCTTACCTGCACTCGTTTGTTTTTCCACATGATATTGTAAGCCTCAGAAGAGAAGGGGGAGCGAGCAGGTGCCCGTGATTAGTGATGGGTAACATGTCAGCAGTGGGACAAACACACAACACACCGGGGACGTACACTGTGCACGGTGAGGGGGGGGGGGGGTCCACAGACACGGCCGCTAGCAGCGCTAACCGCTAGAGGGGCAGCTAGCGGGCAGACAGACCATGCAGAAAGCAACTGCCTCCAGGACATGAAGTCCAGACGCGTAACAGCAACACGACGGCCATTCAGACAAAACCACACAACGGGGGAAGAGGAGTTGAGGAGGCGTTCACACCAGACGCGACGTGATGACACGCAAACGCAACGCACAGACGCGAACGGGCGCAAAGACGCAACATTTTCGGCGCAAATGAGCTAGCGCAACAGACTCGTTTGAGGTGGTGCGACGAAGTGTTTAAGCTAGCGCAACAGACTCGTTTGAGCTAGCGCGACGGACTCGTTTGAGCTAGCGCAACAGACTTGTTTGAGCTAGCGCAACAGACTCGTTTGAGCTAGCGCAACAGACTCGTTTGAGGCGGTGCGACGGACTTGTTTAAGCTAGCGCGACAGACTCGTTTAGGCGGCGCGACGCAGTGTTTAAGCTAGCGCGACACTCGCTTGAGGCGGCGCGACAGAGTGTTTAAGCTAGCACGACACTTGCTTGAGGCGGCGCGACAGACTCGTTTGAAATCACGTGGCGTTTGGCGTGAACGCAGCGTTAGTGTCAGTATGTCGTGGGTGTTCATTGTCAACCAACAACCGTGGACAAGTTGAAGGAAACAAAGCTCCGGACCGTAAGGATTCATGTGAGAAGCTGAGCGAGGACGTGCTGCGCTACTCAAACCCTAAATGTTTGAAAAACCAAGATGGAGGTGAGCAGAACTGTGATTGGAGGGAAGCTGCGTTGTTGTTGAGCGACAGCAGCAGGACGATGTGTGACGTCCAGAGTCTTCACCGTGTGCAGGAATACTGTGGAGGAGCTCGGTGTTTGGGACGAGTTCACATTCAGTTAAAGGGTTTTTACTATATATATATATATATATATATATATATATATATATATATATATATATATATATATATATATATATATATATCAATAACTGGATTCCACAGAAACCTTAAACGTGGCACGATGGTCATGAGCAAAACCCAGACAGTAAGAAATCGGGATAAGGAGCACGGAAAATAGCGAGCAGATCAAATAAACATTCAACATTTAAATTCTTTTACCTTCTTCATGTTGGCGCCCACAAAACTCTTGGCCTCCTCTTTGAACTGTGGAAGTCTGGAAGGAAATAAAAAACACAGATAATTAAAGTTGAAACCTTCTGACATCATTATATTCTCTGTATCTGACTACGTTACTTTCCGTACTAACAGAATCACAGCTCTTCTCACAGCTCATCCACTTGTTGCTGACTATCTTTGACCTTGGACGACCTACATGGTAGCTGTACATTGAATTAAAAAGCTGTGGGTGTTGAGCAGGCAGGGAGAGACTGATTGATTCATTAATTGACTGATTGATTCATTAATTGACTGATTGGTGAATGAATTGACCAAAGGAACCAGTTCTTGGAGTCAGTATTTCTCTACATCTCTCCTGCTTTTCATTCGATCCATTAGAGGAGATTAGCCTTTATACCGCTGCGATCCTGAATTGCCAGCGTTCCCCTTTAATGTGTGTTGCTTCTCCTTCTTCTTTACAACCCCGAACAGAAGAAACAACACCAGAGGAATGCAGACGTGTGCTGAGCCCAGAGGCCGAGGAGCCAATATCACGCTGGGAATCTCCACGTCTTAAAGCTGAGCCATAAATAAACTTTTACCAGCATTTGATGAGCAATGCTGGCTGCTGTTCACCAGAGTGTGTGTGTGTGTGTGTGTGTGTGTGTGTGTGTGTGTGTGTGTGGAAACCACTAGGTTTCTGTGGACACTAAAGCTTTGCTGGAAAATGAGATGTCACCACCAGTGACTGACACACACACACACACACACACAGAGACACACACACACACACACCCCCTCCTGACATTAACTCAGCGTTAATAGAGTGTTGTCTTGCGAGCGCGGTTATTGGATGATCTGTGGGTCCAACAGATTAACATGCCTAACACCATCAGCAGGCAATCTGAGGAGCTGCTGTTCTTCTCTCTGAGAGGGAGAGGGGGGGGGGGGTCACATCTCTATTATCTAGGGGCTGTAGACAAGCGGGGGAGGGGAGGGGGGGGCTGAACATGAGCAAAAAGAGGAGGAGGTGTGTGTGTGTAATAAAGGAGCTCAAACTGACTCTACATCTGCTGGCGTGCGGCGGCGGCGCCTCGGTTCAGGCCGCCGGGCTTCTTCCTGCTATAATGTGTGTCGGTGAACGGCTTCATGAGCCGTCACTTTGTGACAAATCCTGCGTCGGACCGTCCCGTTGGGCGGCGGAGCGCCTCCACGGAGCGGGGGGGGGGGGGGGGGGGGCGACGCCACAACTTCAAAAGCGAGCTCTCTTTGTTTTGCAGGCCGGCTCCTTCACATTCAAATGAGCACTTTTTTTTTTCCCCTTCTGATTTTCATGATTGCTTGATGTCTGGAGTCACCGGCGAAGATAATGCTGGATGTGTGTGTGCATGTGTGTGTCTTCATATTCATGTGGCTGGGAGCTTTGCCGGCGAGGCTTCATCTATATGCAGATGGCGTGGCGTGCGGCTCAATGGGCTCATCCCCCCCCTCGCCTGTGACTGAATGTGACCGGCACTCTGATGCGTGTGGGCGGGGTGGTGGAGAGAGAGAGGAGCGCTTATGCTAAATGGCAGAGGAGAAATCATGTTATGGCATTAGTGAATCAGTGGCCCATTGACCCCGTGCACGGTGCAAAATGAAATTCATGAGCTTGAGGGGGGAATAATGAGGCCTGAGAGACGGATGCATGCAGGAAAACCAACAAGCGCTAATCCAGAGGTGCTGAGGGAGCGCAGCAGCAGCTGGGTCGGCTTCTGGAGGACTGAAACCGCTCTAAAACACGCTCTGAAGCAGCACCCAGTGTCCAATCGCAGTGATATGTTACAGTTCGACACACATGACAACCCGTCTGTCCACATGTCACGACTATTAGACGTGTTGAGATGCGTTTTTTGTGGAGGCTAACTCTCAAAAACGCTCGTCAACTAAGACCTCCCAGCTCAAGCTCCGCCCACTGGGTTTGAAACGGCAAACACTTCCTGTCTCTTAAGTGGGCGTGGCCTCTCCATCCCCCCCGGACCTTTGTTTGGAAGTGTTTATGAACGTTGGATGTGGATGGATGGAAGTGGATTGGGTATTTAAGTCCTCTTTTGCTAACCTGAGGCTAACGGCTAACAGCTAACAGATGAGTCATTGGCAAGAGAGAGATTTGTTTGTCTGAAAAATGCCATTTCAATATCAGAACGTCAGGACGATATGTGGCTTGAGAAAACGTGGTCCAACGTTTTAATTTTGGTGACTAAGGAGCGACGAATGCGTCATGATCTGTGTTCATTGGAGGTAGTACTCTGGACCTCCTGAAGGGGGACGGAGGTACAGCAAGCTGCCTTTCAGAGGACATTTTGAGACGTCACGTTGGGGAATGGGACGGGTATGAGGTCGCAGAGATTTGGGCCTTTCACCTCCAAATGCAATCAGTTCATCTTTCAGTCCACGTGAAGGTTTGTGCCAAGTTGAAGGAAAGTTGAAGGACAGAGCGTACTGTTAACACAGGGAGTCCGAAGCCCTTCAGCAGTGCACACACACTACAGTATGGCTGAACAAACGTCCCACTAATGTCCCATTCATTCACCTGGAGAACAGGAGCTGCACCATGTCCACCAGTGTGTGTTCAGCTGACTTCCTGAGGAGCTCTGCAAACACAGAGAGGAAAACATGAGAACCAAACACAGAGAGGCAGAAGACCACATGCATCCAAACCCCAGTGACACCAGCCTGCATGTAAAGACAACCAGGATGAGATGTTGCATAGGTTCTTTGTTATCGAACAAGACCATTTGGTGTGTGTCCACTTGACATGAAGCAAATCATTTGACCCTTTGAGAAAGGTCTTCATGAAGTATTACCTAAAGGATTTCCCCTTATTAGATTGTTGGAACACTTAGAAATGTCCTTATTTTCTCAAGAAAAACAGTGTTTGTTTCAATGAAGATATGATGAAATGAATCATAAATACCCTCTCTGGTAAAAGACTATTCTAGGTGTAAACGTCTGGTTCTTAATGAAATATCTACATTGTGTATAGAGGCCCATTTCCAGCAGCTATCAGAGTTCTGATGGTACATTGTGTTTGATCATCACCTTAGAGGACTAATGGAGGATAGAAAACCCTTGAAAACCCTTAAAAACCCTGAAAGAAACACTTATAAACCCCTTAAAACCCATTGAAAACTCTTTAAAAAAAACCTTGAAACCTGTAAAAACCCATTGAAAACCCTAAAAAACAACTTTAAAACCCTGTAACCCCCACCCCCCAAAAAAAACTTTAAAATCCCTTAAAAACCTTTAAAATCCCTTAAAAACCTTTGAAAACTCACAAAAACCCTAAAAAAAAAAAATTAAACACCCTTTAAAACCTTAAAAGAAACACGTAAAAAACCCTTAAAACTATTGAAAGCTCTTAAAGAAAACTTTAAAAACCCTTGAAATCTGTAAAACCCCTTGAAAACCCTAAAAATAAAACTTAAAAATCCCTTAAAAACCCTTAAAACCCCTTGTTCAGTGATGTCACTCAGCTGAAAACAGCTCTGCTGGAGAGAGAAGCTATGAAACTGTTCTTCCTTTGAGCTGGTTGAGGATCTGGAGCTTCACATTTGTGGGTTCATTAAACTCTCAAAATGTCCAGAAAGAGAGAACTTTCATGTGAAACTCTCCAGTCTGTTCTGCTTCTTAGAAGTGAAGGATGTTCATGAGGGAACGTCAGGAGAACCTCAACACGTGTCTGTGTGACTCCAAGCTTTTGAACGGTGGCGTTCATGACTCAGAGGGCGGTGATGTTCGGTGAAGCTCACCGCTGAGGCGCGTCTCGAAGCAGATCCTGAAGCAGGACTGCATGATCTCACACACGGACTCGTTGGTCAGGTGGGCTCCGACGGGCGTCAGCAGCAGAGTCCTCAGGACCTGAAACAACGATGTGATACCACGAGGACGCTGCAGTCAATCAGCTTCATCTAACAAGTCATTACGAGGAGGAGATTACAACTAATCACACACTGGAATTGGCTGGAGTCCTACGACTGGTACTTGCTCTGCTACATGCATATTTCTTTAAGAAGGAGCTTAAAAAAGGTGAAGCTCTCTTCCCATTGACTCTGAGCAGAAGGTACACTACGCTTTCTTCTATTGTAGTAAGAAGAGTGATGCACATGAAGACAAGGAATGAGATTTTTCTGGAATAAAATGCTGTAATGTAGCTTTTTTAAAATGTATTTTATCCAATTAATGATGGATTCATCAAAGTAATAATCATTTTTTATAATCAATTATCAAAATATTTGTTAACGGCTCTACAGAGGACATGTGTGTTGATAAGCAATGAAGAAGTCATTGTTATAGGAACAGGATGTAGCATTTCGGGAGGTTTATTGTGCAAAATGGAATATGAAATGTATAACTAGGTTTCTCTGGTGTATAACAACCTGAAACTGAGAGCGGGTCCTCCACACTGACTCCAGTGTGTTGCACCTCTATGTCTCTACAGAAGCCCAGAAAGGACAAACCAAACTCTGGCTCGACGAGGCTTTTGTGTGTTTGGTTTGTCACCTGAAGGCCACCGTAGTTCTCACTCTGACTGCTGCTGCTTTAACACGATGAAACTGTCGCACAGTTTCTGAATAAAATCCGTTACGGAGGCTGGAGGAACAGGTGTGTGCTCTACCTGGAGGATCTTCATCAGGACCACTTCATCGCTGGCGGGGTCCGTCCCCACAAACCTGGCGTGCGTGACGGCGTCGGCCATGTTCTCGATGGCCTCCGCCGCGGCTTCATGGTTAGCGTCTGCAGACGGAGAGGAGACAACGGTTCCTTTAAAAGAAGGCCGACCTGTAACGGGAGCCAAGGGCTTCAGGAGGATTTATATTCATGTACGTATCCATCTTTATAAAACGTCTTGCTAAACAATTCATACAGAACTTCCAGCTGAAACCTTTGGCTTCAGGGGTCAAGAACCACCTGAGATGCTCTAAACCTTTCCTCTGATTTGTCCTCTGCCGACATTATCCAGACGCACCGCGAGAGCGGAGGCGTGTTCAGCAGATCAAATGACCACGAGGAAAACATGTGGCTGTAAATTAACTTCTGGCTGAGCAGCTGTTGTGGGTTGAATTAGATTGTATCGTATGAAGCGGGCAGCGAGCACACGTTGACAGGTCAATACGCACGAGGTGGAAACCTTCAAAGCAACCCTGTGGAGGGAGGGAGGTTCAACGGGAGCGCTTTCTGTGGCCCCATGCATTTTAAAAAGTCATTTTCTCCTTAATGTTAATTAAAACACAGTACAGTAAAATAGATCACTTAACGTCACGAAATTTACTGACGTCTGATGTTGAAGAAACAAACATTTCAGACATCGAACCAACAACACGACGACTTTGAGACCAGGAGGCGCAAACATGTCGACTCATTCCCGCTCGTAGGACTCTTTCCCGCTCGTAGGACTATTTCATGCATGTAGGACTCTTTCCCCGCTCGTAGGACTCTTTCCTTGTTCGTAGGACTCTTTCCTTGTTCGTAGGACTCTTTCCCCGCTCGTAGGACTCTTTCCCCGCTCGTAGGACTCTTTTCTTGCTCGTAGGACTCTTTCCCGCTCGTCAGACTCTTTCCTTGCTTGTAGGACTCTTTCCTGCTCGTAGGACTCTTTCCTGCTTGTAGGACTCTTTCCTGCTCGTAGGACTCTTCCCCGCTTCCGGGACTCTTTCCTGCAGACGCTGAAGAGGACTCTGACACCTTTCAATGAGAACTGTCGTTTGACATTCTCGGACTTCT
>NW_027176240.1:21644135-21691635 GCF_023055335.1 Clinocottus analis | reverse complement strand
TCGACCCCCTGCGGCGCAGCCCAACATCTGGTGATGCATGCTGGGTTCACAGTGAACAGCACGACCGGCAGACACTGAGCCGTGTGTCCACGCCGAGGCTAACGAGGACAGCTTCTGCCTCCACGGTGGGAAGGGACCGTCCCCTGCACTGACGGGACCAGCAGCTCTAAAGCACTTCCTGTCCCAAGAGGTCGCACATGGAACTTCGAAAAAATGATAGAAAGGCATCCTCGTTCCACCCTTGAGGAGCTGGTTCCACCAATAAGGAGCTGGTTCCACCATTGAGGAGCTGGTTCCACCAATAAGGAGCTGGTTCCACCATTGAGGAGCTGGTTCCACCATTAAGAGGGTGGTTCCACCAATAAGGAGCTGGTTCCACCATCGAGGAGCTGGTTCCACCATTAAGAGGGTGGTTCCACCATCGAGGAGCTGGTTCCACCATCGAGGAGCTGGTTCCACCATTAAGAGGGTGGTTCAACCATTGAGGAGCTGGTTCCACCATTGAGGAGCTGGTTCCACCATTAAGAGGGTGGTTCCACCATCGAGGAGCTGGTTCCACCATCGAGGAGCTGGTTCCACCATTAAGAGGGTGGTTCAACCATTGAGGAGCTGGTTCCACCATCGAGGAGCTGGTTCCACCATCGAGGCGCTCGTCAATGAGCAATTCGTCAAGTCCCCATTGCAATGTCACTAAGTCTTTCTCATGACATATGTTAAGTCTTCTACATAAACAGTTTTAGGACCAAAAGCAACTTAAATTGAAAACCATCATATGTGTAATTCATGGCACAATTCATGGCACAATTATTTGACGACTGTACATATTTGATCAGAAACAAGGTCCCAGGTGTTCCCCAGAAGGGAGACCCGGCCTCTCTGTTGCCGATGAGGAGTTCTCACCTATAAGGCCGTAGGAAAGGAACTTGTTGACGGAGGTGAGGGCGAGGCCTGTGATTGGTCCGGTGGTGTCCTCGGAGCGGACCACTTCCAGGAAGGGCCTCAGGAAGACGTTTGGCTCCACGTCAGAGAGCTCTGAGGGAGGAAGACACACAATATGAGATCAGTGACATCACACCTCACTGTGACGTGAACATGTTAACACGTAACATGTTCACGTGTTCACACAGAGCTGCTGGTCAGAGACACACCTGGAAGAGAGGAAGTGGTTTGAACCGATTTATTTTTTAAACCTTAAAAAGGCCTTTTTAAGTTTGTTTCACAATATATAACTTTATATTATATATGATTATATATTGTGAAACAAACGTCAGATAGCGAGCCATGAGATGCTCATAGTGAAATCAGATCTATAATCCTCAACATCAGCGTCTCCACGCTGTCCAGTAGCATCCCTCAGCTCTCCTCTATCAGCGCTGGGGGGCGGGGCTTAGCTGGGCATTCCTCTCTAGGGCCCCTCCCCCTTCCACAGCGCCCCTCTTTCTCTGGAGAACTCGGAGCAAAAGGGGGTCAAGAGGAGGGGAGGGGGCAAAAATACAAAACAGGTAAAACAACAACGTGGAAAATTAGTGGAGTCACGCATGGCGCTGTGAGAAGCCGAGCCAGAGGAGCGCTCGCCGCCGCAATACCGCGAGGATTACGGCTTCCTTAAGAGCAGCTCCGCTCCAGACGAGAAAAAAACAACCCGGGGACTTCAAAAGCGCCCGAGAAGAGCGTCCGAGCGTTGCTCCAAAAGTGCACATGTGACCGCCGAGCGTTAGCGTGCGATATCCAATCCCCCTGCAGCTTGTTTAGAAATCAAACATGAAATCATTTGGTCTTTTTTTATCCGCCGCCAGGTCACTTTCAGGCCTCGCTTCTCAAAAAAAAAAAAAAAGCAAATCTCTGACTTGTTGCTTTATTGCATATTTTTCCATCTGGTGTTTAATTTAGTTATTGTTGCATCTGAGCGCTCGGAGCGGTTTGGAGTGTAAATTTAGAAACAACTGCACGAAAATAAACACTTGCCCCCCCCCCCCGCAGGATATAATAAAAACACTAGACTTATGAACTGAGCACAATAAATATCCGTGATAAGTTCTGAGGGAGGGAGACCGTGTTGGTTTGACCTGTCCATCAGCTGCCAGCAAACTTTTTAAAGAGGGCTTCTGTGTGCCATTACTTTACAGTGTGGTGAGGGGGAGATGTGTGGGGGGGGGGGGGTGCTCAAATGAATCTGTCAATAGATCCTGATGAAGACTTCATCAGAGGCGATCACCCTGTAAGTGCTGTGGCTGCGTTCCCAAAGACCTCAGATTGGAAAACTCAATTGTGTTGTATTGATCCGGCCGGCCATCGGTGAACGGGGGGGGTGAGGGTGTGGGGGGGGGGGGGGGGTGAGCGGTCCGTCAGTGGCCGCCGCCAATCTTCTTAAATAAAAGTCTAAATACGGGCTCAGTGCCGCGACTCAATCTCCAGGCGCTCGTGGAGTGGAGAGTGAAATAAATAACGCCGGCTGCAGCCGTGGTGAGGCAATCATTCTATAACCAGGTTAACCTCTGGCTGACATTGACCAAAATAAAAACGGAGAACCCCCCCCCCCCTCCCACGCCCCCCACACACAGGATTAAACGGGCTCAACCAGGCGTGCATGTTGCCATCTAAGGGCTGTGTCTGCTGGGTACAAGTCCTGATATAAAAGTGCATACAAGTCCAACTCCTGGTCAGCTTAATTGGTAAAAAAAAAAAAGGGGAAGGCTTGTGAAAATGAGCCTCTTACGATTCAGCGTGAACCTAATCCTATGTACCTTTACCATGCTGGAGCTGCATCTCTCTGTCAGGAGCTGGAGTATCCAGCCATGTGTGGATTACATCTCCAAACGACCCCAGCAACGAGAGAGAGAGAGAGGCGAGGCGGGGGGGTGGACCTTTGCCCCCAGGAGAGCACCTCGGGATAAGGCCATCTTTAACACATGCACATCTATTGGCACTGGAGCAGAAAAGGCTTAGAACAAGTGCAGGAGAGGAGTCTCAGCTGCAGACAACAAGCACAGGGGAAGACCAAGAAAACACAAACGCGAGCAACACCTGCAGCCAACCAGAGCATCTCCAACGGAGGCACACGGCTAGCTCAACCTGGACGCCGCGCAGAGATCTTTATCTTTGTCGAGAGTCTAGAATATGCACCTGTGTTGAAGAGACGCCCTCCTAGCTCTGGCATGTTGTACTCAGGGGTTGAGCCCGTGAATCAGACTGCCAATCAAAATGATTGATATGCTTTCTTTGTGTTTATTACTCTACAAAGTGATGGTGATTCATGCTATTCACTTGAAACCGCTGAACTTAAACTGGACACGGGATAATACGAGCGATGCGATCTGAGTTTCCTGTGCGTTCCCATTCTGAGGTCCAACGCCACTAACAAGCCGAGGGAGACGCCGTGCGTCTGACGCGACGCAAACAGAAAGCCAATTCACCACAGCAGGAAGCAGGAGGTCTGTGTGTGAGCCTGCCAGGGTTAACCAAACTACTCTGTGATTCATGCAAACTACAACAGGACGAAGACGTCAACGCGTTGTTGCTCACGCAGCGGCGAGCGTGGCCGTCTGCGCTGTGCACGGCGAAAAAGGCCAATAAAAAGGATTTAGAAAAAGGACGTAGATGCTCTAATCGTGCGATTTGCTGTCGTTTGTGGGGGGGACGTGATGTGGGACGGACAGCGGAGAGTCGGAGCGCTGGCTACTCCGACTAAACAGAAAGACGTAGAATAGAAAGACGGCTTGTGACGCAGCCGGACACGTGTACAGTTCTCTTAGTTCATTTACTAATTGACCACAAGTAAAGTAGCAAGCGCTGTCGTCGTGATAGCAGGAAGTCGTCCAGTCAATGCTCAGGTTGACGATTAAAAGGCGACCCGAACGGACGGGAATTCATCTCTTTAATACACGGTTTTCCGTCATCAACATATCACGAGCAAAAGGAACATTTAATTGGCTTTAACCCGTCTAAGAGGAGGAGAATCCTGTCCTCTTAAAAAGTCATCTCACAGACACAACTACAGCTGCATAGCTGTGTCGTACTGACCTGGCTAACCTGAACTTCAATAGACACGACAAATATGAAGAATATCTACAGAATATGAGGATTTATATCATCAGAAAGCACCTGGTCCATCCCTGCAGCAGACACCTGTGTGCTCTCACTGACCGACAGAGACAACAGACAAAACTAAATGGCAGCTTCTACAAAGAGGTGCAGCGTGGAGGCGGTGAATCCCCCCTTTGACCGACGCAGCGGCCCAAAACCAAACACTGATGGTTATTGATCTGGACCGCTTCAGCCGCTGAAATTAAAGAGTCAGGGTCGTCGTGGGCCACAAGGCCGAGGAGAGAGGCGACGCTAACAAGACCAGCGAGGCCAAATGAAATCCAGGGAGAACAAAGTCCTGCACGACAGTATCCTGATCCACCTGTCGGGACGAGTCTGATGAATGTCAGCCCCCCTCCTCCTCTCTTCATTCACTCTTCTTCCCTCCCTTCGATCCCTGTATTCTCCTGAATGAAATTGACACTTGTGGATGGGGGGCAATTAGGATGAAACAATGCTATGGCGCTCCATACGGTCGTTTCATTGGTGCCGCAGTGGTGTTTTACAGATGCTTGGAACAATGCCTCCGCACAACCTAAACAGGCAATTTGAAAGCCCTGGAGAAATTAAAAAAAGTTTCTAAAAAATGCTTGGGAGGACGGCTGTAATGGCTACTGCAGGGGAGCATTTCCTGAAGGGCTTCACGGAATATAGTTTGCATTTTGTATTTACGAGATCGCGGTGACTGGGAGGTTCAGGAAGCAGAGAACCGACAGCCTGTAAGCACTCAGAAGCTCCCGAATCAAAGGATGTCTTCACGGAGGAGTAAGACGTGTCACAGCTGCCGCTTCTTTTATCTCAGAGAAAACACATCGGTGCTCAACCTGCAGTGATTCTGTCACTCCGACGCTGTTCCAGTTGTGTTTGTCATTCAATGAGGATGTTCGCTGTCTTATCCATACTTGTGATACAGAGCGGTTAAGAAAAAAAGAAAGACACAAAAAAGACATTCAACGGTCACCTGCATCTACAGAGAAATGCAGACAACAAAGGACTTTTAGACCTTGGACAACCACTCCTGACCCACATGTACACTTGGGTTTAGAGGCGAGTACACTTCTACAGTTTAAGACCTGTCACTCATTCATAGCGTCATATTAATGATGACATAAAGACCTTAAAAGACGCAATAATTAAACTGTGATGTCGTCATTTAAAGTCGGGGCATCATCCACACTGCAGTCCCCTAAAAACAATTCATCTGTAAACTAAAAGCAAATCATTTCTGAAGGAGGCGCTTTAATAAATAGCTCCACATTTCACCTGCGTTGTCATTGGTGCATAAGTATGTGTGTGTTGTGCCACCTCATCATCATCACAGAACCCCCCCTCCCCCTTCTTTGTTTGACACAACCGATATTAACGACGACCTTTGACCCTCAGCTCTGTTCTAATGATCCTCTGGACTTCATGCTGATCATGAACACAGACTGAAGCCCCTGCCACTGGGATGAGAGAGAGAGAGAGAGAGAGAGAGAGTGAGTGAGTGAGTGAGTGAGTGAGTGAGTGAGTGAGTGAGTGAGTGAGTGAGTGAGTGAGTGAGTGAGTGAGTGAGTGAGTGAGTGAGTGAGTGAGTGAGTGAGTGAGTGAGTGAGTGAGTGAGTGAGTGAGTGAGTGAGTGTGTGTGTGTGTGTGTGTGTGTGTGTGTGTTCACAGCTTCTCTCTTTGTTCTCATAGCTCTACTGGCCACGTGCCTTTTAGTGCACGCCCACATGCGTGTTCGTGCACGTTCACGTGCGTGTTAGTGCACGCTGACATGCGTGTTAGTGCACGTGAGCGTGCGTGTTAGTGCACGCTGACATGCGTGTTAGTGCACGTGAGCATGCGTGTTAGTGCACGTGAGCATGCGTGTTAGTGCACGTGAGCGTGCCCCGCTGCTCAGCTGGTAACGCCGTCCACACCAAGAGAAACGTAGAACCCGTCCGCCAATGAACACCGTTAGCTACGAGCCGGCTAAGTTGGGATCTGTTGGGACGAAATAGAAACGCTCCCAATCTCATGTCATAAACCTTTAAACACGGCACTTTTGATGACAAACCTCTGGTGTGCGGCTGGGCGACAAATCAAGTTTGAGCATTTTCACAGTAAAATGTCTCTTTACTGGTTTCTGGGGGTTACTCTTCAGCCATGAAAGACATTTACCAGCTAGAGAGACATGATGGAAACATGAATCTGTCCATCTGTGGAAGCCCTCGACCACTTCCATGTTTCATTTAATTCATACTCTTGTTTCTGGACAGTCACAGGAGGTGGTGGCGGCCTTCAGTGGCTTTATGGATCCATGACGGTTCAACTACATCCGCTAACACTTTGAGGGGCTGTTGTGACTCACGATGGCTAGCTGGTTCCCGGCTAGCTTGGAGTGAAGCCTTTGCTAAGCGTCAGCGAAGGTGAAGCCGCGGTGAAGTCAGCCGAACAGTGTGGAGATTCTCTTTTGTTCTGTCTGACGCCGTGTAACCACGTAGCTCATGCTAACAGCAGCCTTTCTACTGAAACTCAGGGACGTCACCCCCTTCCTGTTACGGGGAGACAGCCCGTTGGATCTCTAAAAGTTCGACCCAGGATGCTTTCTGGCGTTCAAATAAGATTCTTTCCAGCACCATTGTGTTTCACCGCACACAAAGAAAAAAGCAAAACCAGTAAAAAAAAAGAAGTAGGTGCAGTCGAACAGCATGACTTCATCACCAAACCCTGCCTGGCCCGGGGCCTGCCAGCCACTGTGCTGCTCTGCACCTGTTATCCTGTACATAAAATGTATTTTCTATGCTGCATACTTTGCACAGAGGCCGCATTATGCCGGCGTGGAGCTGGCCGAGCCCCAACGTCCACTTAATGGGTTCCACAGCCTGCTGTCCCTCGTGATGGATGGACATACTTTACGCTGAGGATAACTTATAAATAACGGATGTTTTATCACACGGATTCAAACCTGAGGAAGAGCACACGGACGCAAATGTGTGCTGTACGGGAGTGGGGATATGTCAGGATTTCACGTGTGTACAACAACAGAATCACATGAATTCTGGTCCACGGTTCGATCTCTTTGTCCTTCATTGAAGCCGACAGAACATCAACTCTTTAAACACTTCTTCAAATGACCTGGCTTGCCATAAGTGCCGCCATCCAATCCAAATCGTTCCACTTCATATTGATGCATAAGTGTTTGCTTGTAGTGTCACGGTGACGTGCCCTTCAGATGAGGCGGGCTCGTATTATCACCTCTATTTCCAGAAAAACAAACAGTGGAGAGCAAGGCGCGCAATTTCCATCCCATCCTCTAACCATGTACCCTTGCCAATGTCAGCATGTGTCTTGGTTAAGATGTTGGGCGGGAGGATGGGGGGAGAGGGTGAGGACAGGATCAGGAGGAGGAGGAGGCACACATTGGGGTAATGAGGTTTGGAGGGCTAGAGGTTGGGTACAGTAGAGGGTTAAGCTGCAGATGGCATCCATTCGGCAGGATAAACCGGCACACATGCTGTGGGGCTCGGGCTGGATTTCACACCCCTCTTGATGAGGACCGCTGTCCACAAGCGCAAGAAAGAACAAGGTGTGCGGCGCCGCACACGTATGGCGAGGTTGTCAAGCTAGAACTGGCAGAGGAAAAACTGGAGAATGCGGTTGCAGTGATACACACAAATGCCCTCCAGGTATTAGCCAAGGCCATTGGGCTGGACGCAGGAGTCTAAACGCCACCACCAAAGCAAAACATGCAGACATGTTGGTATAAAAACTTATGTTTGCCAAACCGAACCCCTCGGACAAGCTGAGGTGTAAGATGACCTTCGTCACGAGCAGAAACGCAACCTAAAGGATCCGTAGTGGTTTGGCAGCTGTGAGGAAGAACAGAGCTTTTTCTATTATTTTAAATCGTGGCCAAACTGGAACTTTCTGTCCTATAGTCACATGACGTGGTTGAGCCACGTTGGAGTCGATGGTTGAGGGCTCGCGCAATCCCTTTCAGTGACGCCTCAAAAACCGAAGATGTTCGCATGATATTCAACCTTCAAACTGTCATTTCACGAGAATACTTTTGTTGTTCTCGACACTTAACTTCTTCTTTTACAGGAGTTTTCTTTGCACGCCACCTGATGTTTTGGAAAAGACTGCAACAGATAACGCACCTATGTGCACAGTAGCACCTCACGGACCACAGAGTCTTGTTCTAGCATGAACTGAGGACTGTTGCTTTTGTTCACTTTGAGTTTCCCCTTTGGCTCTTTTCTTTCAAACACTGACAGCCATGCCCATCATTTCCACAACAAGGATACAAAGTGGCATCAAAGAAAAACAGAATGTAGCCAGACAGGAGGCGATGAGATGTCAAATGTAGGGGGAGGGGAGGAACAAAGCAGGGAACAAAGGGACAAAGCTGTGGTGTGAGTGGAGTTATCGTCCTTATTTGTTTCACCTGCTGCACTCCTTCAGCTCCCCACTAATGGCATTCCCGTGGGAGTCGGAGGGATTGCAGAAACCATGCACTGTACAGGTCGAGTCCACGGTGCTCACACAGGACTCGGTGCACCTTCACTGATCCACCGCCATGAAGCCCCACCCTGCACCTTCACTGTGCCGGGGCTGACCCACCGCTACCGGGAACAAGCTCATTTAGTGTTCAGTACTGCTTTCAGACTGGAATAGCTGCTTCCTGCATCTACATTAACGTTCAGACCCATGGAGGTACCAACATCGGAAACGACAACCATGCTTTGTTATTTGTGTTGCTGAAAAACAACACACGTTGCCGAGGCCATATTGGATCATGGTTGTGCCAAAAGGGGAAGAGACCCCACAGTACCAACTGGTAAATTTGAACACAGACGTGGTGATTCTCCGAAACAAACCTTCAGATGATGAGAGCATACATCTCAATTTCAGACAAGTGTTGACTTATTTTTAAACGTTCTAATGCGAGGGTCTAAGAACAGAGGAAAAGATCGTAAAGTTCTCTGAGGCAAATGTGTGATATTGAGCTTAATAATTAAGTAGTAATGGGACTATGATGCAACATTATCAGACAACATCACTCTAAAAAAAGTACCCTACCTGGTTCCATATGGTGGTATCAATATTGATGTATCGGCCAACTCAAACATCACGACATGACGTACACCTCCAGAAGTAGAACAAGAGTTCTTCAACTTGCCCTCCTCCAGACTCAAGTCCTGAGAAGCTTCTCCTCAACTTGGTTGATTCCCCCACATCACAGTCCCAGCTGTGCCATCACTGGCGGGGCTTTAACTACTCTTGAGGACGGCAATAAGCCCGCACATCAACAGATAAGCCCCGAAGTTAAGAAGAGACCCCGTGTGGATTGAAGTCTCTGACCAGAAGCCGGTAGTTTAGCTTCCTGATTGACATGTAACTCACTTTACTCAGGTCTATGTCACTGAGACATAAAGGAGGGGCTTGTGGAATATGCAGAGGAATTTTAACAACATGCAGGTAAGCCGGCCTCACTGGAGAGCCCGGTCAATGTAACAGCAGATCCTCTCATCAGTACTAACATACTACTGTATTTAGACATGATGCTCGCTTTATACCCGCCCAGCATTGACAGCAAATCCTCTGTGTGCGTTTAATAAATGGCAGCAGTTAGGTAGGACGGCTTAGTCTAAAGTCACCTAATGACTATATTATGAGCCGCGGCATTAAGAGGGATTAATGCTAATCTGGGCTGTTTCAGTTTACCTTGGGCCGCTCGTAAGTGGACATCGGAGCAGCGGCGGCTCTTCGGCCGGCTCCCAAACAAGGAAGACTTACACCACAGTGTTGGTGCTGCATGCGGATCGCTGCCGTGAAAGACGAAGGCCTCCAGGACTACCTGCTGTTCAGCTAGTCCGGAGCACACACACACACTAATAAAGAGGCTCCCCCTGCTCATAGCAGCTCGGCCTGTGCCTCTGTGCAGCTGGGATCAACACCCGAACAAACAGAATGTGTGACCGGGCCGGTGCTGAGCCTCAGGCCGTCCTCCATCGACGAGCAGCACGCAGAATAAAGGCTGGTGTGAACTCGTAAATGTAGGAACAGAAACATGTACACCACTGTTCAAAAGTTTGGGGTCAACCAGACACATGTTGAGTTTCTCCTCAAGTTCCCTCATGAACATCCTTCACTTCTAAGAACCAGAACAGACTGGAGAGTTTCACATGGAAGTTCTCTCTTTCTGGACATTGAGAGTTTAATGAACAATTAAATGTTTAACCCGTTGAAAACTGTGGAACCAATTTTTTTAGACCTCTTTTCCCTGTTTGAGTCGTCGTAGGAACCCCAAATTAAATATAATACTTGTGTTTATTGCATGTATTTGTTTGGCAAAGTCTTGGGAAAAAAATGTATATCTGCAACAACAAAAAAAAAAACACTTAAAATATATTTTGATAGTAACTATGAACATCCAGCATGATATGAGCCAGATTCCCCAAAAATGCCCCCTGGAGTGTCAATAAGACACCTTTTTGGAAAGATTAGGACCTAAAGAATCAGAATCTGCAACAAAAATCACACTAAATCAAAGTCTTGGCCTGTTAGGAAGGAGTTTCAGTCAGAAAACTGTGTCGTTCGGTTTTAAAATGGACAAATGACGTATTTTAAGCCAAAAGATTGTCTGAATGGGGAGGATTTTTGCGCATGGTTTACAAAAGGTTAAAAACCCCGTTTGGTTGTAGTTTCGCACCTCAAATGCTTCTGGATTATTTTTAACGTCACTTTGGTGCGCTCTCTTTCCAGAGGACCTGCACATGCGCACGCCTCCGTGTCGTGAACAGCTCTCCATGGAAACTCATGGTGACTCTGGGACAACAGAGGCTTACGGGGGGACATTGCTGACGACTGATGCCACACAGGCTCCATGGCCGGGTGACATTAAAGCCTATCAGGTTTATCCCCACTGGGGCACTGAATCGCCCCGCTCAGGAGTGGTTGGAGATGTCCCGGGCCGGCTTAGCAGACCAAGGCGACAAATGTCATAAATGACTCCCCTGTGGGCCGGCATGTCTGACATACTAGAAACAGCTTTAGGGAAACTCGGGCGCACCGGGCCTGGGTTTAATCGAGCACAGCGCCTCCCGATACCCCTTCACCGAAAGATAAAGGAGTTGTCAGCGAGAAATCAGCCGGTATTGGGTTTTTCCATTTTAACAAATCCTAACTAAAGTAGTGGATAACTTTCTCACAGGCTTTTCCGACAGTGCGGCCTTCTGTTCTGCGAGAAGTTTCCTTGTCAACTGGAGGAGGAGGCTGAGTGCTTGAAGAGGGGGAAGAAGAAAAAAAAAGAGCCACTTCACTGCTGTTCACATGGCAGCTCACTTTCACTGATGTATAAAGTGCACTTCCCCAGGGCTTGCTGTTTGTCATAAAACATCTCTCAGCACATAATTTAACCAAACTTGAGAGGCAAAAAAAAAAGGGGAGGGAAAAAAAATGGAATACAAACATCATTTACTAAAGGGGTGTTGGAGTCTAATGCCGAGGCTGTTTGCCAGGAGTGCAGTAACTCTAAACCACGCGGCAGTAAGTGGCTCCTCAAAGATACTGTGGGGTAATGTTAGACAGCTGAGCAAATGGGATGCGATCCAGGGAGTGCATTATCTTTATGAATTCGTGACTAAATTTTGCACTGAGTGACAAGAGACGTAGGTGTTTGTAAACACGTCGTCTCGTGGTCCGATCACACAAAAAAAAGAAATGAAGAGCAGCAGAAAAAGAATGAACAGTGTCGAGCTTTGATGGGAATCCATGTGTTCCCATTTAACCTCTGGCTGCAGTGGAGGGAAGCGTAGTGCCGTCGCTACTTCGTGCATTACCCTTTCATCTGGAAATGCTAAATCGTCGGTGTCAAGTAAATAGATACCCGCCGGTATTCGGTTTCCAGTTATTTTGGCTTACACTACGGACTTTACAAGGATTAACTCCAAACCACAAAATGGTGGGCCCTCACACTCTTCAACGTCCTGGTAGTCCACGTAATGAACGTGGAGAGAATTCACACCGGGTCGGGATGGAGATTTAAAAAGACGTGGAGTACAAAAACTGGCAAATGTGCAAAGCGACTGCTGTTGTTTTTGTGAGCGCTTTCAAACATGTAGGCCGACTCTCTTCCATTAAAGTTGGTTTTCTGCAGCGCGATGCGTCTCCCCTCACACCGCCGAGCTCGTTCTGCACACGCAAGGCTGCGCCTATCCAATCCGACTGGCATCACGGCCATGGAATGCTGAAGTCCACATTTTTCCCATTCAGCAAGGAAAAACGGCCTTTCAAAGCCAATCAGCTAGAAATGTTGCTTTGTTTTTATTTTCGACTGAACTTCCTGGAACCTATTATGGAGCTGTCAGGGATGTATATTTAGCTATGGCAACACAGGGCCTCCTCGCTCCCCTTGCGCCACTGGTCATGTCACCTCTGATAAACAGAAAAACAATCGGTTATCCCTTTTGTCACCTTTAAAAGAAAAATGGCATGGTAGTGCGTCTGTGGGTAGAAGTGACAAATACAGTCTGTAACACAGTATGAAGGATTTATATTTAATATACTGTGCTATAATCACAGCTTGACTTAATCCACTGGATTCTTCAGATACAAGACTAAATCACTGATACGGTGTTAAAATACAAAAAACATCACATCTGACGAGATTCTCTGACAATCTGTCCAACAACGTTTACATGAGTCTATTTAGAGACAACCGACCCTCCTGATTTAGCATCTTTACAGCTGTAGCCTATATCGGGGCCACTGGCAGGACAGTGGTTGGCAAAAGTCACAAACCCTCAACAACAAAAGGTCATGTTAGCACCCTGTGATGCTGTAATACCCTTTGGAAAAAACGTCGAAGGGAGAAACCGAGTTGTAAAATGTGGCTTTGATCCTCAGCGTTCCTGATAAAGTAAACTATGCAACTTTGCGTCCCAATAAAGCCTCCAATGTTTCCTCTCACCGCTCTGGAATTAAGACTTGGATGTCCAAATATTTCCTGCAGTTGAATGACTCCAAATCAGATATAATGACCCAGAAGGAGCAGCATTCACTCTCTCATCTCGTCTGGGTGCCTGACATAATGTGAAAAAAGAGGCTGAAACTTTGAGGTACAGCTGTGGAACTCCATCTTTTATTTGTTTTTACTCTAAAGAACTTTGTAACCTTGTCTAGAAAGGTGCTATAAAAGAAGGGCTATTACATCATTATTTCAGGGCACAGTAAAAGCTGCAGGTCACATGACACCCACTGTCTTAAAAAACAGCTTTTCCATACACAATCCCACCCAAAGCTTAATACTTGTTATTGGTGCAAATCATAGCATGATTAAATCTGCACTGACCAAATGAAGCCAATCACGGCTTCCCTTATAGACGGGCTCGATGTCAGCGCTAACAGCTAAGCTGTCCATAGAAAACAGACTCTTGATTCGTAAGAAGTAGGGTTCTGTTTTCTCTAAATGTACAACAGCCAACAATGTGTGTGTTGTTTACGTGACTTTTAGGGAAATCAAATTGCTGCATAAGCCGATATCTAAGACGGATAAATCTTTCCTTTAGCAATTTCATGAGTCAGAAGATTCAAAGATGAACTTGTATTCAAATTGTATACATGCTTATAAACTTCATATGTTTGAACTGGGACACTTTTTGGATCAGGGAGCTCAGCCAAGTGTAGTAGTCTACAGCGATTATTTTTTAATGGGCCAGATATTCAATCAACATTTAGCAAAATAAAAGTATTGGACAAAGTATCGACCAACGTTTGGATCGGTCCATCTCTAACTAATAAAGCACCACAAAAATATCCCTTCGTGTCATCGTATCCATAAGGTTCATTATGAATCCAAAAGTGTCAAAAAGCAGAATCAGTAAACTCTTTTGGGGGAAAATGAGTTGTACCACTCTGGAGCGAAGAGGTGTACGAACACTGAAAGATGGTTCTGACCGGGACCGCCACACAGCCAGCTGTAGTGCACCAGTGGACCCTTTTCTTTTCTTTAACCTTTAAGAGTTGCCGAGGACAGACTCGGTGCCCTGCAACAATAATAGTTTTCTATGGAAAGTCCTTCATGTCTGTTGGAGCCGGTGTGGGGAACCATGCAAACAGGACCGGTCCGATTCCTCCCTCCACGGTGTGAAGCCCAGACCAATACATCTGCCTTGTTGAGTTCAGAGGAATCTGTCTTTGAGCCCTGGATTAGTTTGACCTATACTTGACTTGATGCCCCACTAGTTCACAAGTTCAGTCTCCCTTGACCTCGGCGTCTGACCCCCCCCCAACAACACATCCCCAACTCTGAGGACCAGAAGACACCTCCCAGGCGCTCAACACACGTGGTAAATTTAGTAACATTTCAGCACTCGTCCTGCCCAGCTCCTGCCAGTTTAGCAGGAATGTTTACAAGTTAAAAACCAACATAGACATATCTGCATAGCTGGGATTGCTGCTAGCTGCCTCGTGCACACAGGGCGGGTCTGACTGGGAGGAGCGCTGCCAACAAAAGCACATCTCCAAGTGATATTCACTACATCAGTAACACCTTTGGGGATGCATTTGTTTACATCAACCCTTTTTTTTAGCTCTAGTTTAGTGTCTTTAAAACCATTTTCAATTAAAATTATTAATATTAAAATGAAGGTATTGTATTACTGTGGTGCATTTTTCTTTTATTCGCATCAAGAATAATGTAAATACCGTCAAACAACTACCTGGGTAATATGGCCATAAACATCTTTCAGATTTAAATCCTACATCAGTGATTGTCCATCAACTTTGACGGTTTGAGCACTAAGCATGATGGGAAACAGAGTTTGCCTCCGCTTGTTCCACAGAAGTCCAGCAGCTTGATCCTGGGTGTAAAAGACCTGACCGTCTGAATTAGCCTGAATTTACTGACAACCAGATATTAGCCAGGAGCAGACTAGGTGGTTGAATGGCCTTATGCTGCGTTCACACCAAAAGCGTTGCGAAAATTTGCAACGCTTTTTCGCCAGAGTGTCCTCCCTTGACTTTATGTGGGAAATTCACGTTGTTCGCTTTTTCGTGGCGGAAAAGGGGCGCGGCTTTTCCGTGTGAGACTACACAACATTGAAATTTGGTCGTCAGTTGTTTGAGTCATTTGTCGCTCGGTAGTCACGCCAGCTGTTCGGCAGTCAAGTTAACTGTGTTTTTGTTGCCTAAAACTAACTTCCCGTGGAGTTGGAAGTTTATTAGGAAAAGACGCTGTGCATGTTACGAGTTGAAATTGACACGACAGCCTTAGCCCATCGAAAACTGGCGCTCAAGAGGAACCTTGAGTGTCAACACAAGAGAGAAAGAGACACAAACAGTATAAAATGCAGCAAATAGCCATTTCCAGCATTTCTACATAGAATTAACATAATGCACATACAATTAATAATATAATAATATTTCCACTAGGAATCCTTCGACCTTACATTCCTACAACCCTTTGTCCGAACCGCATCCCTGTGCACTCCAAAGCTGTGAAAAAGCCGTGGGCCAGAGAGCAGGGGAGTGAACATGGCCGTGCATATCGGCGGGTCTATTTTGCTTTCGGAGCAATCAACACCTTCTTTTTGTCCCAGGTTGTTAGCATGTCTCGTGGTCAGCTGCACCGGCCCGCTCCCTCCCCTGATCCCACTCTATTTAAGAAGGGGTGCGTCAACAGGTTTAAAGCACTCCTGCTGAATGTGTCACCTCTTTTTCATTCAATATTAGTGCTGTGAAATATGGCCAGTTGCTTAATCACCCCTCCAACATGCCCAGCAGCAGGACGGTCCCTCCTTCTACCCAGAAGTCCCCCCTCCCGCCATCCCTCAACAAGACATTTTTGACCTATGTCACCTTTACGGCACACACACTCATTTCAAAGCCCCAGCTGCAGCCCAGAAATAGGACGGCTTTTTTTAATTCTGGGTGTCCCACTCGAGAGGCGAGCGCCTTGTGCCCGTGTCCTGTTCCCGACTCCGAGAGGAGGGGATGACAACCGAATGGATGTTGTGCAGAGTTTGTCAAGTGACTTCACTCGAATCAGCGTTGCCTTTTTCAATAAGCCCGTATGCCGTCAGCGTTCATTTCAGCAACGAAGATCATGACGACGAGCATTTCATAACCTTTTCAATCATAGAAACTCAAACTTACCTTTAATTACAACATCTGTGGCTATGTGTATTACTAAGTTGTATTATAATTCCAGCCAATTAAGGGAAAGTGAATTATATTTTTGAATAAAAAGTTGGCTGTTGGCGGCGCGGGATTGGATAAAAGTCATATTTTGCGGGTTGGGCGCTGCAGGTCGGCTCTCAAAGCAAGCCGACTGGCAGCGGCGGATATTTATGAAAGCCAAACCAACGCATCACTTCATGAAAGACCTTGACTTAAAACGCATCACAGGGTTCATACACATTCTGACCAACGGAGCTCCATGACTTTTCCCCAAATTTCCATGACTTAACGAAAATTTCCGTGACTTTTCCCAAAATTTCCATGACTTCAAAGCAAATCTTCGTGACTTTTAAACCAAATGAAACAGCCTCATTGTTTTGTTGAACATGGGACAGCAGAAGCAGCTCGTTCTATGATCATTTGAACATGGACAGGTGCATGCTGGTCAGCTTTGACCGTTAAAGCATAAAAACATTGATTTTGTGGCAAAATGTGTTTTTTGTTTCTAAATAATTTAGGCACCCAACGTTGTACCTTTTCAGTCAATCCTAAAATATCCCTATAATAAATGTTAACACAGGGATTATCCTGGCTAAATAATAAAGAGTGAATAAATAATACAAAAACATAAACAACAAAATGAACTAAGATAAACTACAATCTGCTAAAACAAATGATACAACTTGATGGTCCAAGTCTGCTTCAGATACAAAGCACTACTTTGTGATGAGACTGACCAGAAAATAAATTCAGCGACCGGCACAAGAGAGCATGTATGGAACTGTGAGAATCCCAGCTTGAGACCAATGTGCGATGCAATGCTTAGCTAATTGGATATGTGTATTACAATGTCCGCGGTCACAGCACCCTTATGGGGCATGAAATAACAAGCAGCTGTGTGTGTCGAGAGACTCCACATGTGTGTGTGCTCGGTGTGTTTGCCCGTGTGTGTGGGAGGGATGGTTGCTGAGAGGTTTATTAACCCAGTCCATCAAGGCAGTGTGGGATTCACACTGAGACACCGAAGGCTTAAGGATGTGAGCGCCACACAAGCAAGACAGCAAGACGGTGCCTCTCTGAAATACTAATATGGGCCCTTATTTTCTACCACACACACACACACACACACACACACTCAGACACACACACAGAGCTAGCTGTGCTTTGATTTGACCAGCTTTGCTGTTCTACTCAGGAGATTATAACGCCGGCCTCCATTCTGTAGCATTGACTTTTCATTGTGATTCCCGGCTGCAGAACATTGTATGTTTATGATAATGATCGGCAGGACAGCGTGAAGCCCACTTTACAGGACTTCACCCTGTAGAACTGTCAATATGGAATTATGCAGGGCTCTGTCAAAAGTGCAGCGGATTTAAAGACCTATTTTAGTCCGCGCTCACAAACACATTTCATATCCGCCAGCGAGGCAACATACCAGACATCAGAACGCCGGCGACGCCGTTAAGTAGCTACGACCTACGCACCGTCCACATAATACAGCTACCTGACAGGTCAAGCTACAGTTACGTGACATTAGCATGCTAAGCCTTATTTATGTTGGGTTTCCAGCAGTAAACTGAAGCTAAGCTACGCAAACAAAGTGTCTATCACACGAGCGTAGCGAGCAAGAGTCACGTTAGCTAGATTTTGACGGACAAAGTGAAATGTCTTGCAGAATGAACCTTTGTTAAAGTCTAAAGACCGGCAACTCAAGCTAGGTTTAGCTCCCGGACATTAGCATGCTATGCCTTATTTATATTGGGTTTCCGGCGATAAACTGTGAAGCTAAGCTACGCAAACAAAGTGTCTATCACACTGGCGTAGCGAGCAAGAGTCACGTTAGCTAGATTTTGACAGACAAAGTAAAATGTACAATTGAAACTACAGTTCCTTGACATTAGCATGCTAAGCCTTTTTTATGCTGGGTTTCCAGCAATAAGCTGTAAAGCTAAGCTACGCAAACAAAGTGTCTATCACAAGAGCATAGCGAGCAAGAGTCACGTTAGCTAGATTTTGACAGAAAAAGTTAAATGTACCGCAGAATAAAGCTTTGTTAAAGTCTAAAGACCGGCGACTCAAGCTAGTTTTAGCTTGTATCACGGTAATTGTTAATAAAGGGAAGACATTTTAGCCGAATGGTTGTCAGCAGGGTGAGGGTGTAAAATGTCCCGTTGTGTTAAGGTGACGCGTGTAGCACCCATGTTGACTTGCTCCTGCTGTGGGGATCAAGTGCCATGTGACGGCTAGAATGTGAGGCAAAGTAAGATGTTTCTGACCGTCACAATCCACTGATACTAAAGTTGGAAACAATCAAACTTGACTTGTACAGCAGTGAGCCAATGGCATGGTCTTTTAAATCAATAAAAAAAAGGGTCACTTAAAGGAAAACAATGCTCACAAAATAATCTTAAATCAGTCCTCATCATCAGATGGATATTGCTGACGTGTCAGGTTACTGAAAGCTCTTATTATTTCTAACATCAAGCATAAAGTTCACCACTCAACACATGATATGGATGGGATTTAGTCTGTTTTATTTACCAGTGACGACCTACATTACTGCACAGGCTTAGATTCATTACTTTAAAACGCTTACATACTACTAACGGGGGCAGAAAACCTCAGACATGTCAGAATGATCCAGATGCTCACTAACTGCCTCCAGCTAAACTTAGAGACTCGTTTACACATTGAAAACCGACACTTGGCATCTTCAGAGATTGTCAATACCAGCTCGTGTAGCCGATCTCGAAAACGCTGATCGTCCGATCGACACGTCACCGCGAGTCTGTTTTTAGAGGCGACCTCCGGCGCTGAGCGGGTGCTGGCGGTGTTGATGCATCTCAGGCCTCCCTCAATACCCCCCTCAAGTTTTATACACGATCAGAGCTCAGCGTGCAGCAATTAAAGCAACGGTTAGCTCAAAGCTCTGCAGCTCTGCGGTAAGCTACAGCGAGGCGGGTGAAGGGGTCGGGGCTATCCGTCTCGTGCTGAACCCCAATTACCACCTCATAAGAATATGCTTAACAGAACATTAAAGCAGAATCCACGCTGCGCAGGGGGAAAACACTAAATCCTCACCGCGGAGTCCCGGCTGACAGCACGGAGACGGTCTGGACCTGGACTGATCCGTCTGACTCAGCGGGTCAGGCCTGCAAAAAGAAGTCCGGAGGGGGGTCTGAATGTGGACCGACCGCTTTGGTTCAAGTTATAACTACGAGCCAAATCCAGCAGGCCAGAGTTCAAACGTTTAGCTGGAAGGCATTAGCATTAGCTGGATAGCGCAACAGGTTGATTGGCATGAGAGTCAGTACACTAAAGGAAAGCTCAAATTGACCTTTCGGAAACCGTGCAAAAATTGTCCCACGCTCATTTTAAGTCCCAGCATGCCCCATTCAGACAATCTTTTGGCATAAAATACGTAAAAAAAATATTTTTAAACCGAACGACACAGTTTTTGGACTGAAACTCCTTCCTAACATGCTGACGCTTTGTTTTATTGTGATTGTTGTTGCAGATTATGATTCTTTAGGTCCTAATCTTTACAAAAAGGTGTCTTATTGACGCTCCAGGAGGCTTTTTTGGGGAATCTGGCTCATATCATGCTGGATGTTCATAGTTACCATCAAAATATCTCTTAAAAGTGATTTTTTTGCAGATATACATTTTTTCCTAAGACTTTGCTGAACAAATACATACAATAAACACAAGTATTGGAATTAATGTGGGGTTCCTACGATGACTCAAACAGGGAAAAGGTCTGGAAACGACATTGCTGGAAGACCCACCTGATCCAATCAGCCGCATGTAGACGTGGAAAACGCTAACTGTATTTTGTATTTTCACTTGTCGTAGTATTAGAGATGTGAACGTTGTGGGTGTGCTCAAAGGGACTGATGAAGAGGAGCAGATCCTTGTGCCTTCGGGTTGTTTTTTGTTACTGTCTCAAAGCTCCCACCGACCCGTGACTCCTGCAGGGCGCCGAAGCCTCTGAAGGACTTCTGTGCTGTCACTACTTACAAACACAAAGTGCTTTTGCGTGCTGCTGGCTTCAGTGTGAAAGTAAAGCACATTTGTTTTGTGGAAGCCGTGGCCCAGCCTGCCCTCCTCCTCCTCTCAGTGCTCATGGGGGCTAGTTTGTTTTGCTCACATCTTGCCCACTGTTCCTGTCAGCACATCCGTATCCTCCACGGCACCCTGGAAACCCTCTCTTGCATCTAACCCTCGGCTCTGTATGAGCCCGACCCCCCTTCACCCTCCTCCCCTCCCACCAAACAGACACCCCACCCCGGCCCGGCCGGCATGATTAATAGCCCTCTGCTGGGACGCTCCATCCACTCAGCACATTGTTGAGAGCCTCTGAAACAGCACAACAGTTGCATCCCCTCTTCACACCGGGCCTAAGCCCTGCCTGTCAGTCCCCGGTTAGGGCGCCGTTAACTGGCCAGATTTACAGCTACTAACCAGTACTAGGTGGCAGTCTGTCTGGAGGAGGTGGGGGGTGGGGGGGCAGGAGGGATGGGGGGGAGGGCAACTCCTATTAATCAAAAGCTGCTTTAGGTGGAAGCTTGTGCAGAAGCCCTGCCACTGGATAACACCTGTATAATCCACGGCGCCTCCCATCCACCATCAATCACCACGGCACAGCGATGCGGCGAGTATTTATATTCTGTGTGACGCCACGGCGTTCGCTTTGATTCACACGAGAGCGACCGGTGGCCCGAGTCCTGCTCTCGTCATCAGGTGGCTCTGGAACGGTCCGTGGGTTAGAAACAGGTCTCGGTCTCCAGTAATGCCACCGCAGTGAGGACACGAGGGGACTCACAAGGTTTGCTTCAACGCTTTTAGTCAAATTAGTTCGTCAGACAACAGAAAATAATCCCCAGTAATGATGAATTATCTCAATAATCAACAGTTCCCTCTCCAATGTGAGACCGTTTTGTCTCCTTGAGCTCTGAGAAAGTAAGATATGTACAACTTTCTGACATTTTATCGACAAAACAATGAAGAAAAATTTAAAAAATTGATAGACGAATGAATTATTAGCTTAGGGTTATTTAAGACAAGATCATTCTTTAATAGTCCCCACAGGATAGATAAAAAATTAAATAATATAAATAAACAGAACAGTAATAAAACTAAACTCAAAATTTAACAGTGAGAAGAATATTAAATATACAAATGGAATAAAAATGTGTATAAAAGTACTTTAAAGTTACATTTTCATAACGCTGGAAAGGTCATAAAGTCTAAGATGAATATAATGTATAATTTAAAAGTGTGTAAAATAAATCAGAGCAACAGCAGAACAAACTTATCTGGTGCTCTGGTGTCGGCTCGGCGGTTTCAAGACTCAGTGACTTCACGTTTGTGAACTCCAGAGCGACATTAACATAAAAGCAGCTGAAAGTGAAACTGCTCTGTGAGCCTGGACGTCGCTCCAAGCGGTTTCTGCAGCAGAGTTATTACACCGTAGTGACCTGGCACGAGGTCGACCATCAGCATGAACGGATCAACGAGAGGACGACGAGATGCAGCAGAACATCTGTACCTCTGTGAGGACGCAGAGCAACAACATGGAGGACTTCTGGGAGACGAGTCACCAGAAGAGCAGTGAAGTCATTATTTAAAGCAAAACTACTAAACGTTCAGGTCCTTTGATGTGAGGAACGAATGCTCCTCTTTGTCTTCTGATACGCTGAAGCTCTTTGGCTTTTAGACTAAAAAAATAGCCATCAGCATGAATATGAGACAGCAAGCAGATTCATTAATAATGCCAATAATCATCAGTTGCATATTTTCCTCAAAACACACACACACAAAACTGTAAACGGCTGCTGTGACTTCATGTTAAGACCATATTTGGACGTTGTAGCAATGCATCGTGTATAAAGATACAATGAGCAATACTATTATCATATTTTCGTGCAATACTGTATATATTTTGTGCCTTATTTTGTATTTTTTACCTGAAGTTTATTGTAGTTCTCTGTTAAGAGGAGCAAAATGAGCTTTTCATTGTATAGAATAACTGTTATCTGTGCTTCTGACAGTAAAAACATCTTGAATCTGCGTTCTTAAATATCATAGCATTAATAAATGGTAGCATTAATATATGGTAGCATTAATACATCTACTCGCTGGGCCAAGCCGGCCGAGGTAAATCTGACAATACATTAACGTAAGAGTCGACTCCGCCCCCCCGGTTTATTGTCTCTTGACCGGCTCATAAAAATAACCGGCAGCAGGACTGAGCGTGCCGGCGGTGATGTCACGCTCAGAGCGACGGGACGCGGCGGCAGCAGACATGCGAGGAATCGCCCCCGAGGCGGATTCTCCTCCGCTCAGGATGCCTTCATGAGAAAACATATTTGCATAAGTGGCTGAGCGACATGAATTACGGCTCCACTTCTTCTGGCATCCGCCAGCTGCCTCCTGCCGCTTCAATTGGGGAGTGATATATGTGTGAGGATCAGGTGGCAGTGAAGAGGAAGAGGAGGGGGGGGGGTAAAAAAGGCCACAAGCAGACCCCGAGTGCTGGGGCCGGGACCCCCGGAGGCCCGCCAGCGCCTGCCGGACCCACAGCTGGGGGCCGAGACCCCGCACACACTCACACACACTCGCTTGACCTTGACACAACACCGGCGTCCTACTGGCATGCGTGTGTGTTTTCCTCCTGATGACTGACGCGACGCTGAAATGTGATGAATTAGTGCGCTTGTCAGTAACGGACGGATTAGGCCGTGTGAAAACAAACAGCGGACATGTTGTAAACACCGGCGCCGCTGAGTCAACGACTGAGGCCTCAATCTCTGCGGTTAAAAACATATATTAGTATTTTATTCCACGGCAAATTAGCTGTGCCTCTGCCTTTTTCGGGGGGGGGGAAAGCGGGATAATTATTGTAAAGGTCAGCTGGAGAGTAATCAAATCATCCTCCACAATGTTCATTCTGCAAATCCCCCCCCTCCCTCTGATGTCTACCTCTGCGCTGGTGATTCCAGTCAATTAGAGGTGTGCTTGTGAATTTCGTTAGTGTTTGGACGAGCAGGAGAAAGCTGTCAGTCAAAAGGGCCACTCTGGCTTTGTATCTGGGGGCTGCAAAGGGGCTCTGAAGCCGTGTTCGTATGAATAAAAATGAAGGGATTTAGGAGCAGACTGTTTCTTCTGCAGACTTGTCAAAAATCTGACCTTCGCCGCAGCAGAGGGGGTTGATGGGAGAGGAGGGTCGAAGGGAAAGAATTGAAGATTGGAAGAAGAAGAGAGAAAAAAGCCGAGGCTCAGTGACTCCGGGATGAAAGAAAAGATAGGTGAGCAGGCGAGGAAATACAAAGTATGTCCTGCTGAAAGGCCGCTCTCGTGTCGCCCAGCGGTGAAATAAAGCCGCAGAATTATTCAACGAGAGATCGAGACAGATTTATCTGTGTGAAGGCGATCCTGTACGGGAGGGACAAAGACTCAGCTCCACGTTTCAGACGTTACAACGACGACAGCCGTGATAGCTTCTGAGTTCCTGCACTCCTTCCTTTAGTTGCTCGTGAGAGGTCACGCTGTGCAGAAACAAATCTGATGCGTTGCCATTAAAATCATAACAATGATCAAACTAATATGAACACTGTGTGGCCACAGCGTGTGGACTTCAGGAACAAGCTGCTGTGTAATTCTTCTGTGGGTTTAGTAGCTCGACTGGGTGGTGGTGAACATGTTCCAAGACTTTTTCCTCGTTCCTCAAACTTTGTACTGTCAAATGTCCTTAAACTGTGTAATAAATTACATGGTTAGTAAAAGGAGAAGGACAGAAGGATGACAGCAGCAACTCAAACCCGAGCGCTCCGTCTCTGGAGCGACCGGCCAGCCCGCGGTTTCAAATTAGCTCGCTAACTACGTGACGCGTCCTCGACACGCTCTGGTCACAGCGTAGGAATGCAGCGGGCTTTCCAGGGTACTGTAAAATGTGTCCTTAAGCTTTGTAATGGTTAGTAAAGGAAGAAGGAGGCTGCAGCAACTCCGGCTAGCCGCCTGTCGCGAGTTAGCACGCTAACGTTAGTTAGCTAATGAGCCAGTCATAATAACTATCCAGCCTTATGGCTGCAGGGACTCAAACCCGAGTGCTCCGTCTCTCGGGCGAACAGTTAGCCCGCGGTCTCGAATTAGCATGCTAACGTTGGCTAGCTAACTAGCCAGCCATAATAACTAGCCAGCCGTATGGCCGCAGCGACTCAAACCCGAGTGCTCCGTCTCTGGAGCGACTGGCTAGCCCTCTGTCTCGAATTAGCACGCTAACGTTAGCTAGCTAGCTAACTAGCCAGCCACTTCATGAGTCCGATTAAAAGACGTGATTGCTCGACGCGCCTCTGGTCACTGCGAGGAAACACACCAGAGGATTAGATGCTGATTCAGCAGATGCTGTAATGAGTAAGAGAAGGCCTCAAAATGATTTGTTTCATGACGTAGATTCGTCCCAAGCGGTGGACTCCATCTTGGCCTTGAAGATTAGGACACATTTAAAAGAGTAGAAGGCATTTTGAGCCGTAAGCAACCATGAAAAGCTGAGAAATGTAAACATCACCACCGGCATCGATGCGTTTCGTCGCCGTCTCGTAGTTTGGTTTACGGCTTCAGTACATTTAGTTGTGCAGCGCCTCCTGAAAGACAGATGCTGGCCGTGAAGCTGTGGAAAGCGCTGCATGCTCTGGGTCTAATGAGGTTAGGGACGGGGCATCGCATATCAGGCTCCATCCAAACCGTCCCGTTTAAAAATCAAGAGGAACCGGCACCCCGCTTCCTGGGACTGACGACCCTGACGGCCTGACCGAGGTGGAGCTGAGGCATCCCGACACATGGGCCCGGCTCCTGACACTGAGCCCTCATTGTTCCCCCCGTCCAGAGCTGGAGGACCTCGCATTTTTAAGAAGTGGTTTTTTTTTTTCTGCTTCCAGAAAAAGAGAGACAAGACTTCCTTTCCCAGAACAATTTATCTCTCTTCTTGACAAGACTCCCTGCTATATTTACCCAACTAAAATTGCAGATGATATACTTCCAGCTGCACCGCGCTCCAAGCTCGCCGGCACATGGTCCTGTCAATCACGCCGTCACGCCGGGACGGGACCGCCAGCGCAGAGACGGAGAGCCGAGGGTTCGGATGCAAGGGAAAAATGAGAGGCGAGAGAGGCAGCCGGGCTGAGAAACCTTACGGGGACTAAGGCATGTTTCTTCTGCTGCTGGGCTTTAGCTGTTAGAGACAGCGGAGGTTCACAGCAGAGTGGATGGAATTACCGGGCTTTCATTAAGCAGACAGCTGGGCCGCTGTGAGCCGGCGAAGCACGGCCCGCCCCGCCAGATCTACCGACAACATCGCCGTGTTTCCTATTAGGTTGTTATGCCGCTGCAGAAACAAAAACAAATTGATCAGTCTGTCGAGCGCAGAATTGAGCTCCAGTGCGGTTACTTGATCTCCATTTTGTCTTTCATCAGGGCATGGATGTAAGGTTTCACAAGGGGAGGGGGTTGGGCTTAAGGATGCAACAAGGCTTTCAAAACATCCTTGACATGGATTCATTACTTCATGCAAATGTCCCAACAAAAAAAAAAAATAGAAAATTCAAATTGACTTTTCCAATGTGGAATGCAGTAACTGCAGTGGGACGGGGTTTAGGGAACGGAGGAGCGTGGGCGCTGCGAGGGGAAGAAACAAGGCAAAGAGGAGGGTTAACCAGTGTGGTGGATTCCTCCCCAGCCAGCAGCGCCTGTCCATCTCACAGCGGCAGCAGCATTCCCTGGAGGAAGGTGTGGGAGGAAGAGGAGGGGGGGCTCAGGCTGTGCAGCTCCATGTGTTGCATCCTTCCCATTGCTCACAGACGTTACTACAACTGGAAGCTGGAGCGCCGCTGTGGGAGCTGCCAGGACTCTCATTGCAAGGCAATGACCGCATGCAGGACCGGACTCAAGAGCACAGCTTGGGTCTCTCAGAGGAACCCAGTGCTGTCAGACCCCCAAACCGCCGCACGGACACACGGGCATTACACCCCGTTCTCTACGACGCTCAGCCTCCGGCCATGGAGGGGAAGCCTCCCTGCAGGCCTTCAGTGGAGGAAGCTCCCCTGCACAGCATGCTGGTTACAGTATTGCATCATTAATGCATTAAACTGAAGATAGCGGCTGTCTTCGTTTAGCTAGCAAGCATGGTCGTTACGCTATGGCTAGCCGGCATTTTGATTAAAACTGTAAGATCTTAAAGTGCGTCGTGTATTCTTGCATTCTGCTTTCAATCCCGACCCACTCCGTCCAGGACCGACCGGCCCTGTTGGGTTCATTTGGTGACAGCTGTCAGTCAAACCGGTACGGACCCCATCGCCCTGAGCCCGACCTGCTTCAGCCCCACGCACCTTGTATGTGGTTGAGTATGTCCTTGAGTTGGCCGAAGCTGTTGAGTAATGGGTCCTGTTCTTCGTCCTGGGAAGAGAGAAGAACTCGATCAGAACATGATGGCAGTGAGAGAAGTTCAGTATGATGCTCGGTCTATGGAGGGAGGGGTGATATTACTTTGAACCCATGCATTCGTATTGATGCATATTGCATAGACGCAGGAAGTAGGCCCCTCCTAAAGCCAGGTATTACTTTAAAAAACATGAATTGATTGAATAAAATGATAAACTTAGTGGTAAAACTTCAGTGTTTTGGCCCCTTTCGTACCGTGGAGGCCAGAGTGTGTGGTAGGAAAGATGATTTGCTTTGTTTTTCTTCTGTTTGTTATCTTATTGCATTCCTTTAGATGCAGGCTCCACCGCAGCATAAAACACTGACATCTGTTAGATTGTGTTTTTTAAGTGTCCCGCTGAATCCAGTCGGCTGCAGAGGACTTAAGGTAACTGCTATCATGGCCACTGTAGGCTAAGTGTGAACATTAGGTAAAAAAGCCTCTTGTATAGTTGCTTACGGATCACTGTGTGTGTGATTTAGATATTGATTGAAGATAAAATAGTTATGCAACGTGTGCTTAAAGGCTTTTTTACCGGATGTTTAACCGCAGCATACTCACCCAGAGAGAGAGAGAGAGCGTATGGACAGAAGTGTAGACGTGACACAAAAGCTTTATTTAAATCATTAAGCCCAGTGTTCCTCTCGAGTGTTTGAACTCCAGTAAAGTGACAGAGGGTGACTCATGAAAGCGGTATAAATTCAAGCATTTGCCGATCCTAACCTTGAAAGGTTCAAATGAAGCATCTTGCGAACTTTCAGGACTACGTCTCTGAGCTTTACAACCCTGAGCCACGCGGCGCTCATGAAGCTGAAGGACAGGTTCACAGGAAAACAGAGGCGCAAAGTCGAAATGTTTACCGTGACGACGCTGACAGAAGGTGGGGAAGTGGTCTGACCAATACAGCGAAGCTTCCTGCCGTTAACCTGACCTTTGACCCTTCCATCCACAACTACGACTGAGCAGTTTCCAAACTTCCACTCAATGCCAACATCTTGGGAAAGATGTTGTATAACAACCTCTGGGAGTCCTGGGAAACAGGCGTGTTTTGGAGAACTTTCAGCCAGTTTTTTTTTGCAGAAATCACAGCGCAGAAGCTGAACCGCTCAGAGTCACAAATGATCTTTTAATGAATGCAGACACCGGAGATTGCTCTCCTCTCGTTCTACTAGACATAATGCAGCTTTTGACACGGTGGATTGTGGAGTCTTGCTCCAGCCTTGCAGTCGTTTTCAGTATCTTGTTTTGATTGGTGAGTGTTTCCTCTTTAGCCCAATAACATGCGGAGTACCCCAGAGTTCAATCTTAGGGCCACTCTTAAGTTCCTTGTCTATGTTGCCCTCACCAACCTGAGTCTAGATTTAAAATGTTCTTATAAATTACTTCTCAAATCTCATTTTTCTGTGACTTTTGTGTCTTTCAATGTGAGTCATCTTGTGTTTCATAAGCTGCACATATTACACACACCGAAAGTCTTTGCTTTTAGTATAATGCATAGCACAATTGAGGCAGGTCAGTGTCCTCCATACTGAGTCATCAGCAGTATAAAGCATGAGTCCAGGTTGCATACGAGGCTTCAAAGGAAGCTGCTGCAAGACTTGAAAAGCCCTTAAACAAACTTCATGAATTTGCAACAGGTGGACTTCAATCCATCCCGGATACGCACGAGTGAAGATCAAAAGGAAAATTAACATTTTAATGAGTCGTTTCTGTGTTCTGATTTGGACGAATGAGCAGGCAAAACAACACATTTTATACAATAATAAAAGCAGCAAAAAGCTATTCTTTAAGTCGTCATTGCTTTCTACACCAGCTCTGATTCAAATATGTAGTTGAATGATAAAGTAAACTACAAAGATAAGGAATGATCCAGCGCTTATTGTGACCTTCAAGTCGATGCCGTCTCTGTGATTCTCATATAACTTCCATCACAGCATCAGAGTCATTATGAACCGAGTTATAAAGTTAGTTTTGATAAAAAATGTGTGACTAAATACATTTGTAGTTAAGTTTGACCTCCCCATCATCGGCTGTGTTTAACTTACCAGTGGAGTGTGTGTGTTCCATCTGGAGTTTCTCTTGATAGCTCCGACAACGGTGCCAATTTCCCCTTGGACGATGTAGATGTTCTTGTCCACCATGCTGCTTTTCTAAGAGGAGAGAGAGCGGAGGACGGGATGGTTGGTTCGGGCAGAAACCTACACAACGTATATTCCCTCTATTTCATCTGTAAAGACAGCAGAAAGCATGTACATGCCAGAGATGTCGGGCGTGAGCTTGAGGTTAGAGGAAGTCACTGTGACATAACTACTTGACTGGAAGAACATGAGTTTATCTAAACGTTAGAAAACATGTGTCACAGGTGAAACAATCACAACCTGTAACATTTTAATGCTTTTCAATGAGAATATTGATCTAAAAATATCATAAAGCCGATCGCAATTGCTATACCAGTCAAAACAATAGCAACTTCATTTTTTATCATTTAGCCTTGGATTATAATCCAGAAATGTATTTCATTCATAGTTTGCATTATCCATCACAGAAATCTAAATTCTAGCAAACATTACTATGAGGCAGATGATGTAAATATTGCATAAGACGGTGCGTGAATCAATTATCCAACACACACACACTCACACACTATGTGAAACGTATTGAGTACTGAACTAGCTCATATGAAAGTACTCAATTGATAAGAGCCACTGGCTGGTGACCATGAATAATGTACTTTAGACCACTGAGTCATCACATAAAACTGTCTGTATTGTTTCTCATGGCGAACCTATTTGTCTAGGCTAAAACAAATCATGTGCGTACACAAGAATACATTTTAAACTATGGATAAGCAATCAATTAGATTCAATATTCTATGAAAATCTGCAATAAGTATATGAAAAGGAAGTCACCAAGCCTCAAGTCAAACTAAGGCCTCAGATGGAAATAGAAACTAAAAACCAAACGGCACATTCCCATGAGCACCTCGACGATGGCAAACCCAATAAGGATAACCAAACAAAATCAAAATGTATGCTGTTCATATTTGACAAGCAGCACAAGTCAAAATGGTTGGATTAACCTTTTTTCCTTGTGTCATGAAAGCCATGCAGGATAATAATCTTACTTTACAGGAAGATTTAGGAATGTAGAGACGAGGTGGCAGAGGCCATGCTCTTTTCAATTCATGGAAAGCAGTCTATTCAAAATACTACCTGGACAGCGGTTTGGACATTGAAACATAGTGATAAGCTTACAGGTGATAAGACTGTGAGAGATATATATGAGTTTTCACTCAGGATTAGGTTTATCAAACCACCATTTCCATTTTGAATGTGGTCCGATATTGTATTTTCCAAAATAATACAGCAGCACAGTAGACTTAGTGAGTCAGAAAAACATTAGAAAACTAACCTGAATGGCTTTGCACAACAATTTACGTTAAATCCGTCTAATATATGCTTTAAAAGTGTAACAAAAAAAGGTTTCTTTGTACAAAACAACGTCTGTAATTGGATTAGTATAAGCATACAGTCAGTGGGTGCTGCCACTCTGCAGTAGGAGAACATGAACAGGTTCTGCAGGGTTCCTTTGGAATGGGGAGACCATTGTGTTGATATACAGACACACAACAGTACGTCTCATCCTCACAATGCTTTCCCATAAACACATTCAAACTGTCGACACAATAATGTGACCTGTTGACATGTCTCCCATTACAGATCAGAAGCATATACTGCATTAGCATATACTGCATTAGCACGCTAAGAGGCTCGTGGCTTTCCAGCATAGTCACGTTATCTTTCCACATTGTAAGTACACTGAGGCCAGGCTGGTGATGGACACATGAACGACTGCACGCTGCTGAGTGATCTCAAGCCGTCCTCCCTTCTCTTAGACGTGGCCGCTGGTCACCAGCTGGTTGGGACAACAGTGCCTTTAACTTCCCACAGATAACGTCACAGAGACAGTCTGGTGCCAGAGAGCCAGACTTCTCCAACGTGAATCTAACCTCGTTGTAGTTAAAAACTCTCAATACGTGTCACACAAGTGCAACACAATACACGCAGACAACAAGAGCGAGGGATACGGTTCAGCTAGTTAGCTTTCAGGTGAGCTAGCTAGCTGATTAGATTAACTAGCGTTAGCTCGCTAAATCAGTGGCAAAGCTAACAGGTTAGCTCTCCTTCACACTGCGAGGTATAGAGACTGCTGAGCGCTCTGGTACAAACACATGGCTACTTACGTTATCTAGATAATATATACTGCGGACTGAAGAGTTAGCACATTGCGACTATATTATATATTCGTGTTTTAAGTGCACAGAAAGCGCACAGCTAGCTGCTGGGCTAGCGTGTCAACCGGCTAAGGATGGGTGTCTGCTATGTTTGCCCCTCTCAAACAACAGTCATTTATTTATTAAATTTAAACAAGCAAACGCCTGATGTCAAATCAACAAGTCGGCATCTCTGCTTCTCCATAAATGCATGGATTACCTGTGCTTGGCTGTTATTCCAAAGACGGAGTCCTGCTGTAGCTAATGCTAGCCTAGTCAGGCAAGCTAGCAGGCTAGCCGGCCAACAGTGAATGAAGAAGACCAAAGTTCAGTTTACTACGACAACAGGACCAAATAGAAATGTCGGACATTCCACTGCGTGATAATGTAATATTTCCAAACTCCACTTATGTATTTACTATTCAATAAAATGCCCCATAAGTGAATAAATTCAACACCTTCCTGCAGCTGTCAATCTGGTCTTGGTAAACACACTGACGTGGAAAAGCTCTGCGGTCTCAACCTAGCTTGATGACAGGGTTTTGATTGACAGGCTACCAAACGCGTCGCTTTACGCTTTAATACAGGACTTTAGACAACAATAACGTACCAGACAGTTGACATTTGAGGTGTGTTGGCGTTTGTGCAATTTCGTTATCATATAGACTTTCAGGGATTCACCGAAAGGAAAATATCGCCGGTGTTACACGGAAATGGGCGGGACAAAGGTAGCATGGCCGGTTGTACTCGGTTGATGACGAAAGCACGGGAGCTCCATTGAAGAGAGCAGTCTAAAGCTGACAGCTGGATGACGTGTGTTTATGCGTCAGGATCCTTCCACGGGACCCAGTGCGATCAATCTATAACCATAGGAGTATATAATATTGTATCGTATGGACACTATTTAGTATTGCATGGAGGCAGCAGGTGCATGCAGTCAGATAGTATCAGTTTATGCAGCTTGCTCTTGAAAGTCTGAAGGAGTGGTAATATGAACATTCCTCCCCTTAGATGTTTGAGCATGGAGGGTTATTCTTCTTTTATTGATGATCAGTATGATCATGGGTGATCAGTCCGGCAACTATTTTGGTAATTGATTTACAGTTTATTTTCAAGTAAAAATACCAAACATTTTTGAATTACCGCTTCTCAATTGTAAGGATTTGCTGCTTTTATTTGTCTTGTGTAAATTTAATATCAGAATCAGAAAACCATGTATTGCCAAGTATGATTATACATACAAGGAATGTGTCCTGGCATGAAGTTTAACATTTGAAAATGTCACGATAAACATAAAAAAGGAGCATGATGAATATTTACATAGTATTTACAATTAGAACTATAAATTACAAGAATTCAAGTTAAAATAATGCAAGTTAAAATTAAATTAAAATAAAGTGCACAGAATGAAGTGATTATGTGAATGTGACAACTTTCACATAGTGCAGTAAAATGAATAGGATTGGATTTTGGACTGCAACTTTATGGCTAAATATACTTTGTCGTTCAAACAATACATGTATTGAGAAACTGAACTGAACTTAATCGCAAACTGTTGAATTAACTATAATAAATACATATACTGCTGGTGGTCTGTTTCAGGCTCCATTTTGCTTCATGGTGGAATCAGCCCGTCGACCGCACACGAATCGCAACAAAAACAAACTATTGTCCCTTGGGTGAATGGCGGCCATTTTGAATTTCTTGGTTTCCAGGAACACTTTTATATGCCAAAGGGGATAGATACCTTTTTGTTGCAAACTGTGTGAGGTCAAAGGACGTTATTACTGGACTACAAGTAATATATATATATTTTTCTACTTTGCTTTGGCGTCTGCATGTGTATCGACTACACCTTGAATAGGGAAGCTTGGGAAATAAATGTATATCTGCAAAGAAATCACTTTTAAAAGATATTTTGATGGTAACTATGAAGATCCAGCATAATATGAGCCAAATTCCCCCAAAATGCCTCCTGGAGCGTCTATAAGACACCTTTTTGGAAAGATTAGGACCTAAAGAATCCGAATCTGCAACAGAAATCACAATAAAACAAAGTCTTGTCCTGTTAGGAAGGAGCTTCAGTCAAAAAACTGTGTCGTTCGGTTCAAAAATGGAAAAGAAATATGTATTTTATGCCAATGGATTGTCTGAATGGGGCATGCTGGGACTTAAAATGGGAGCAGGAGGATTTTCGCCCACGGTTTCCAAAAGCCTAAAGAACCAGCTGATGTCATCAATGGAACTGTCTGTTTCTAAAAGAAGAAGTCCTCTTTACTGTCCATGAAGCTGTGTGTGAAGCATCGCGTCCCGGTCCACTCAGCTGCTCATGAAACATCTGGATTCCTCTTGATTACATTTCCTTCATCCAAACAGAACATATTTATGTGAGCGAGTGTCTTTGACATGAGTCTGTGATCATTAATTACAGACATGAGAACAAGATTATTTTTATTCTGACCGGTCTCATTTATCTCAAACCCAGAAGAGAGCTCTACGCTTCTGTCCTGTTGTGTGTCTGCGTTGCCTCGTCCAGTGAGTTCATCAACCTGTTGTCTGCTAGGAAGACCAGTTATGAAACACACAAACATAAACTCAACATGCCGTGTGTTGCAAGATGATTGTGTCATATCTGGCGAGTATATTCTTGTTTGAAAGATGTGTGAATGATAAATTGAGTCCCGACATTCTTCTGGTGAGCTGCTCGAGGCCCGAGGGCGAAGTCCTCCATGAAGATGTGCACGAGAGAGGATACGATCGTAGCGTAAGATATCGCCAATTAAAAAGGGTTTCCACGTTCAATATTCACATTTCAGTCTGCTCCTCGTCCTGAATGCTCCTGAACACGTAGCACAGGCCTCTCCTGCTCTCCTGTGTCCTGGAGGTTTGTGTCGTTGCCAGTCGGGAACAAAACATGGCAACGTAATTGCTAAATTTGCCCTCAGTGTATTTAAGGGGAGAAGCTAGCCGAGCTGCCGACGCGCTGCAACCGGGACGCATTTAATATTGTCTCAAGGAAAAAAAAGCTTTGACCTTTACCTCTGGAACCTGGAACACACGTCTTCCTGGGAGCGTTAAACAAAAGAGACAGAGAGATTGCTCTCCAGTGAGCTTTAAAGAAGTCGGTTCAGGATAGCTGTTCCCTCCCTGGTGTCGGCCTTTATGCTAAGCTAGGGTATTTGATCCCGCTCTAAGTCTCTTAAGTCACTTAAACACTGGCTAATCACAGCGTGGCATCATTTTGACGAGGAGCCTACAGCCGTGCTAGCAGCTCTGTGAGCTAACATCGGCATGCTAACATGCTCACAGTGATAAAGTTTACCTTCTTAGATTAGCGTGTTAGCGATGTTAGCAATGTAGCTCATTCTGCAGGTATTTACTCTACTCTGTTGGGGGAAAAACAGAAATGTTTGACCGGTTGACTTTATAACAATTAATCCTGAAGGGAAGATAAATGCGCTTTATGAGTTTGTTCTCAGACTCTGATGCAAAAATCTTCCCTTCAGCAGCTCTGACATCATCAAACGGAACAAAAACATGGACGAAGAAGAGTTCTGATAGCTGTGTTTTGTGATTCATGGAGTTATATAAAGACACATCCGAACCTGCTCTGTAGAGACTTTGACTCACAACATGAAACACGGATGTTCAGCCTTTAACTTTATCCAATGTTCAGATTTAATTAGATGATGCGTCATTAGTTTATTTAAACAAACATTTTTAGAAAAGTTGTATGACAAAAAAACACTCGTCTTAAAGTCAGTTTGTGGTGAGATCTTTATTTAAAAATGTTTCTTTATTCAACAGGACTGTCTCCAATACATATTAGATTCATAAAAGATTAATTCAGGCTTTTCCCAAACTAAAGCCCTCTATGGCCGTACGTTTGGATCGGTACGTTTGAAGAGATGAAATATGTTTCCTTTGCAATGCAACACAATGAAGCTTCACACGTCCTTTAGCATTTAGCAGCTGTCAATCATCCACCGTGACGCGGCCTGTCCATCAAATATTACACATCCATCTTTAGTTGCACATCTTTTCTCTGTGTGTACGTCATAACTGATGAGGCGACTTCATATCCTCAAGCACCAAAACTATGCACATGGTCTACATGGTCTGCATAGTCTACATGGTCTGCATGGTCTACATGGTCTACATGGTCTGCATGGTCTACATGGTCCACATGGTCTGCATGGTCTACATGGTCCACATGGTCTGCATGGTCTGCATAGTCTGCATGGTCTACATGGTCTGCATTGTCTACATGGTCTACATGGTCTGCATAGTCTACATGGTCTGCATAGTCTACATGGTCTACATAGTCTGCATGGTCAGCATGGTCTACATGGTCTGCATAGTCTGCATTGTCTACATGGTCTACATGGTCTGCATAGTCTACATGGTCCGCATAGTCTGCATGCTCTACATAGTCTCCATTGTCTCCATGGTCTCCATGGTCTGCATGGTTTATGGTCTACATGGTCTGCATGGTCTGCATGGTCTACATGGTCTGCATGGTCTGTGGTCTACATGGTCTACATGGTCTGCATGGTCTATAGTCTACATGGTCTGCATGGTCTATGGTCTACATGGTCTCCATGGTCTCCATGGTCTGCATGGTCTGCATGGTCTATGGTCTACATAGTCTGCATGGTCTACATAATCTACATGGTGTACATGGTCTGCATGGTTTACATGGTCCACATAGTCTACATGGTCTATGGTCTCCATGGTCTATGGTCTAGATGGTCTACATGACCTATGGTCTACATGGTCTACATGGTTCCCATAGTCTACATGGTCTACATGGTTTCCATAGTCTACATGGTCTGCATGGTTTACATGGTCCACATAGTCTACATGGTCTATGGTCTCCATGGTCTACATGGTCTGCATGGTCTATGGTCTCCATGGTCTCCATGGTCTCCATGGTCTATGGTCTATGGTCTACATGGTCTGCATGACCTATGGTCTACATAGTCCACATAGTCTACATGGTCTATGGTCTACATGGTCTGCATGGTCTATGGTCTACATGGTCTCCATGGTCTATGGTCTATGGTCTACATGGTCTGCATGACCTATGGTCTACATGGTTTCCATAGTCTACATGGTCTACATGGTTTCCATAGTCTACATGGTCTACATGGTCTGTGTCCGGTCCCAACAACTGTGAGTGTTGTTTGCTTGTGTGTGTGTGTGTGTGTGTGTGTGTGTGTGTGTGTGTGTGTGTGTGTGTGTGTGTGTGTGTGTGTGTGTGTGTGGTGGAGATGCGTCTCTATGACTATAATTGTCATAAAGTGTCATATTCATAACAGAGCTGCTTCTTGCTGGTCTCTTATTTCCCTTCAGAGGTTTTATTTGTCAGCTTGACGGAGAGAATAAGATGAAGGAAAGAAAAGAGTGAGATAAATAAACCTGAACAACCTAAACAAGAGAGAGAGAGAGAGAGAGAGAGAGAGAGAGAGAGAGAGAGAGAGAGAGAGAGAGAGAGAGAGAGACTGAGAGCCAATGGGAGTGCAGATGAGGAGTGTGTGTGCACGCATTGTGTGTGAGTGTGTGTGTGTGTGTGAGAGAGAGAGAGAGAGAGAGAGAGAGAGAGAGAGAGAGAGAGAGAGAGAGGCCGTCCCTCCTCCAGTGGACCTGTCACGCACAACATTTAGCGCCCCCCCCCCCCCCCCCCTGCTGTGTGGGCTCCAGCCTCCAGCTCCTCTCCTTCATGTCTGACAGCGCAGGAGGAGGAAGAGCAGCTCACCGACCGACGGCCGCTTGTTTGCTTTCTTTCTGACTTTCTGACTTTGTGGCGCCGCGTGGGAACGTGTGTTGTGTCCATGTCAGCACCCTGAGGCCCGGACCCCCGCAGCCCTGAGGCCCGGACCCCCCGCAGCCCTGAGGCCCGGACCCCCGCAGCCCTGAGGCCCGGACCCCCGCAGCTCCGAGGCCCGGACTCACGCAGCCCTGAGGCCCGGACCCCTGCAGCTTTGAGGCCCGGACCCCCGCAGCCCTGAGGCCGGACCCCGCAGCCCTGAGGCCGGACCCCCGCAGCCCTGAGGCCGGACCCCCGCAGCCCTGAGGCCGGACCCCGCAGCCCGCGCGCAGCTCTCGGCCTCTTCACGGATTAATTTAATTTAACGAAACCGCGCCGGGATTCGATGTGAGTGCGCGCTCCTCTCTCTGTTGTTATTGTGTTGTTATTTGTATTTATTCCTCCTTCAGCCAAGCCAGCGCGCTCCCTCTCTTCCCGTGTTGTGTGTCCCGTGTTGTGTGTCGGTGTGTGTGTAGTTGATAACTCCAGCTGCTGCGAAGCTTCATAACTCATGTTCACGTGATGCTCTGAAGGGCCGCAGAGCAGCTGCTGCTGCTGCGAGGACGTGCGTGCGTGTGTGTGTGTGTGTGTGTGTGTGTGTGTGTGTGTGTGTGCGTGTGTGTGTGTGCGTGTGTGTGTGTGTGTGTGTCGTGGCGAAGGATCGCCGTCATTACGCAATGCTACAATTAATTTAAAACTCTAAGATCAGAGATGAAACGCGCCGCGCGGCCTGAACATCAGGCTGTTGTGTGTGTGTGTGTGTGTGTGTGTGTGTGTGTGTGTGTGTGTGTGTGTGTGTGTGTGCGTGTGTGTGTGTGCGTGTGTGTGTGTGTGTGTGTGTGTGCGTGTGTGTTGCTCCAGGAAGCTGGATGCTCATGTTTACAGTTCGTTGTGTTTTTACTTCACATTTTGAAGACTTCCGTTGTGAAATATTTGGGAGGTCAGACATGTGTGTGTGTGTGTGTGTGTGTGTGTGTGTGTGTGTGTGTGTGTGTGTGTGTGTGTGTGTGTGTGTGTGTGTGTGTGTGTGTGGAACAGAACCAGCAGCCACGTGCGCGCACATGAGCACGCGCACAAACACAATAATATGCACAACTTTAATCTTATAATTATAATATCTGTATTACAGGTTATGATGTAACTTTAATATTTAAAAGGGACGTAAATGTTTCATATTTCAAATTATTTCTTTTTTGATTTGGACAATAAAAATGCTATAATAATAATAAAAAATGTTAACAATAATTATGTTAACAATAATATTAATATTAACGATAATAATTAATTATGATAATAATAATAGTAATAATGTCAATGCATGGTAACTGTAATAATAATAATAACAATCATAACAAATGTTTCATATTATGATAATAACAATAATAACAATAATAATAATAATAATAAAGGGATAGACATTTTTCCTCAGCGGATGGATATTGTGTAAATGTGTAATATTCGTCAGTATTAATAATAAAAGTAGTGCCTTTATAAAACCTGATCACATTATTAAAACACATTCATAAATAATCTGTAAATGTGGAAATCGAAATATTAAACAACGCAACGCGAGAGCTCATCCATAATTACTATGTTGTGTTAAATAAATGAAAAGCTTTAATACGTCACGTAAAGCTCACACAGTTTTATTAAAACATGAGACTTTCGTTTCTTTTGTTTTATTTTTGTCCTTCTGTTAATTTTCTAAATATGAAATAAATCCAGATCTTATATTTCCTCAACAATCCGCGGCTCGTGCTCCCCGCGGGCCTTCAGTTGAAGCCTCTTTTGCATCTGAGGACATATGAAAATCACATTTGTTTAATTGAAGTTCACGTTGGGCCTCGAGGCGGAATGTAAATGTCCTCACGGGGCCCGCGCACATCCGGGTCCCTCCAGATATGATTTATTATCTTTATCCTCAGACACAGATCAACATGACGCCTTCAGGTGGGAACGACCCGCGTGAAGCGCACCATCACGCGGCGTTCAGGGCCGCGAGAACGGGCCGGAAAAATAAATTTAAAATGCCCGTTTCAATTTTAAATGTTCAACTATTTAAAAAATATTAATTTCAAACGTAAAAAAAACGTACTTAAAGCTTACATTCTCACCCTGTCATCACCTAAACTTAACCGTTATTTAATAATAAACGTGATTTCCTGTCCGGTTGAAATCCTTTCTGATAACAAAACGCGGTCACGTGACGCGTTATGATATGAAAGGCGGTGTTAATCACCGCGGGTCTCCCGCCTCGGCCTCTCAATATGCAAATGCTCTTATAGGAGGGTTAGAAATTAACATCTACAAACATTGGACTGGAATTCCATCTGCCGCCTCCTCGAGGAGGCCCTTAATAAGTTCTCAGCCCGCAAAGTGACACACATCTTAATCAACTCTTAATCCCGGGAATTAATTCTCCACGCGTTTATGAATAATTCCGCGCGCTTAATGCGCGCGCGCTGCGGGGAAAAAAGGCGAGCAGTCTGGCGTGCGCGCGCGCGCCGCCAGATGGACCCGCCAATATCCAGAAAAAAATGAGAGGGTTCTTGCTCCATTATTATGTTTTTTTCCTTCTTTTTCCTTTATTATCATCACATATATATATTTTAATGAGATCGGTGGCTGCTTATGCAAAGCGCTGCTTATGCAAACTCTTCCTCTTCCTCTTCCTGATGGCCGGTCTGATGAGCTCAAGGCCCAGTGGGGTCTGAGCTGGGAGGCGGGTCAGCTGGTGCTGGATGCTCCAGGAAGTAGACGCCCCCCCACCCCCAGCCGCAGTCATCTTTATTTGAGGTGTTCACTGAACTTCCCTCAGAGACTCTGGGCTGGTGGAGGCTGTCAGCCGCCAGCTCGTTAGCTCAGCGAGAGCTTGTTGGTCATAGTGAGCTCAGGGGGGGATCTGGGTTTTGGAAACATAATCATGTGGCGCCCCTGATGCGTGTGGGAGGTGGGCACTGACACCTTGTTCTGGATTTAGCCCTCCGGACCAGCGTACTGGACCTTCTCACATCCTGTAGACCCTGCTCTCACCAAGGCACAGCTGCTCTGCGGACGCCCAGGGAACAGGCTCCACCGCCCGGCGACAGCAAAAGGTACACCGCTGCCGGCGACCTCGACGTCGTCGGAGCCGCTTGTGTGTTGACGACTTGTATTTTTCCGGCTGCGTTGTCTGACTGGTTTCAGTTCCAGGTGAGGGAGAGAGAGCGTTGACCTTTTCGCCAGAGGAGTCAAAGGAGTCGAGCGCGCCAGGCGATGTTTGCCAGATCCGTAATTGTGACATTCCCCAAACACGGTGCCGCTCCGTCAGACGAGGCTCGTCCCCCAAATGTCGGCTCAGGGTTGTTGGAAAGACACACACTGGGACACATGTGACCTCCGCCGAAAAGCCACAAAAAAAACACACTTGAATTCAATCGGCAGGTCACGTTTGACTTCCTTCAGAAATCCAACAACAGATTATTTGCTGTCATTGAGCCATTCGACTAAACAGAAGAGATGATATCTGCGCTCGTGGACGAGGGGGAAAGTGATCTTTCTGACCCACAAATCCATACGAGAGGCTCATTAATCTGAAGCCACAACAGAGGCCGTGTACTTATGGAGGTAATCTCTCTTCTGGGAGACTTGACCTTCTCCTCCGCCTCACATCTCTTTTTTTCCCATGATGCAGCGATGGCCTCCGGCCGGCAGCACAATACCGTCTTCCTGTCTCCTAATCTTTAGTGAAATGCGCCGATCGCTCTCACGCACGCGAAATACAAAACAGATGCAAGTCTTTCTGGGAAGTGAAATGTCACTCGTGTTAGCGGCGACGCGTCTGGAGGGCCGAGGAGGCGGCAGGCGTTTGATGGAGGAAGACGTGGATCTCCATCCGATGTCAGGAATTCAGTGGTAACGAGCTGCTAAACCTTTAATCACGACATGCAGGTCGGCTTTAGAGGAGCATTATGCTGAGAGAGGCTGAGGAAGAGTACAGGAGGAAGAGTACAGGAGGAAGAGTACAGGAGGAAGAGTTCAGGAAAAGTTCAGGAGGAAGAGTTTAGGAGGAAGAGTTCAGGAAGATTTCAGGAGGAAGAGTTCATGGGAAAGAGTTCAGGAAAAATAGTTTAGAAAGAAGAGTTCATGAGGAAAAGTTCAGGAAGAGTTTAGGAAGAAGAGTTCTTCAGGAGGAAGAGTTCATGAAAAGTTATGAAAGAAGAGTTCAGGATGAAGAGTTCATGAAGAAGAGTTCAGGAGGAAGAGTTCATGAAGAAGAGTGCAGGAGGAAGAGTTCATGAAGAAGAGTGCAGGAGGAAGAGTTCATGAAGAAGAGTGCAGGAGGAAGAGTTCAGGAGGAAGAGTTCATCTGTTTTCACATCTCTCTCATCCTCTAATCATTTAGTCGTATCGTGGAGTTGAGCGTTGTGATCTTCGGGTGACTCCGGCGTGATATTTTTGTCCTTTTGACTTTCCAGCAACACTTTGATTCTGATACCTTTGGACTAGAAACATTAGCATTAGCATTAGCATTTAGACACCAGGGTAAATCAGATGAACGAGTAGTGAGGTCACTCAGCTCCTCAGTCTTCAGAACATTGTTTTGTCACATGAACAACTGGAGACTTCGCATTGAGAACATCAACATTACCCAGAAGTCATCGTTGCATTTCCAGGACAAAAATAGCCAAAAAAAACAAGGAATGGTTCCTTTAATTGAATCGTTTTTTGTAGTCCTATAATTTACGCAGAAGTACCCTTTTGCTATAGATAGCTATGACTATTTAAACACTATAAGTAAGACAGAGACGCTCTGGTCTTTTTGAGAGATATGACTATATTCCATGCACACTGATGTTCTTCTGTTGTGGTCTTTAAAGTCTGGAACCCCAAACCAGCTCTCTAAATAATAAATACCTTCTTTAATGTAGTTGTTGGTAGAGATTACAGCGTTATCTCTACTAACACCGGGGTTAATAGAGAACATTAAAACAGACAGGACGTTCCCTCGAGCGCGATAAGGAAAGGAATCGACACTATGTCGCTGACAGCGTTTATTGATCCCGGTGTTCAGGACTCAGAGGACGAGCTCGTCTCCCTCACAGATGAAATGGATCCACACGGATGTTCAAAGAGCGCCGAGGGACGCGAAGCATGTCGACTGTTTCACACGAGGACACTGAGTCCGACTCAAGAGTTCAATTAAAGAGGCTGCAGGCCGTGCCAGCTCCAACTTGACCCGCAGAGGACGCAGAGGTCATGTGACTGGCATGCAGAGGTCATGTGACTGGCACTCAGAGGTCATGTGACTGGCACGCAGAGGTCATGTAACTGGCATGCAGAGGTCATGTGACTGGCATGCAGAGGTCATGTGACTGGCAAGCAGAGGTCATGTGACTGGCACTCAGAGGTCATGTGACTGGCACACAGAGGTCATGTGACTGGCACTCAGAGGTCATGTGACTGTCATGCAGAGGTCATGTGACTGGCACTCAGAGGTCATGTAACTGGCAAGCAGAGGTCATGTGACTGGCACGCAGAGGTCATGTGACTGGCACTCAGAGGTCATGTGACTGTCATGCAGAGGTCATGTGACTGGCACGCAGAGGTCATGTGACTGGCACACAGAGGTCATGTAACTGGCATGCAGAGGTCATGTGACTGGCATGCAGAGGTCATGTGACTGGCACACAGAGGTCATGTGACTGGCATGCAGAGGTCATGTGACTGGCACTCAGCGGTCATGTGACTGGCATGCAGAGATCATGTAACTGGCATGTAGAGGTCATGTAACTGGCATGTAGAGGTCATGTAACTGGCATGTAGACGTCATGTAACTGGCATGCAGAGGTCATGTAACTGGCATGCAGAGGTCATGTGACTGGCATCCAGAGGTCATGTAACTGGCATGTAGAGGTCATGTAACTGGCATGCAGAGGTCATGTAACTGGCATGCAGAGGTCATGTGACTGGCATGCAGAGGTCATGTAACTGGCATGCAGAGGTCATGTAACTGGCACTCATAGCGAGGCCTGCGCTGTGGAAACGGGCCTCAGGCCGGCTTCTGAAACTCTCCCAGCGTTCCCAGCGTTCCCAGCGTTCCCCGCTCTCGAGCGCGGCTCCAGCTCAGGGGGATCTCAGGTTTACGGCCTCTTGAAGTCTGGGATGACACGGATTTCTTGCGGTGGAGACAATGTGCACTCAAGGTTTCCCTCTCTCGTCCCGGGGCTGAACAGAGGAGGAGGGTGAAGAGGGAGACACGCCGAGGCCTCCCTCCGTTCAGCCCTCTGTAAACTCCGGCGTTAGATGTGGTTTGCCGTTTCTTTGAGGAAGCTAAACCCTTCATCAGCTGAGTAACGTCTGAACGGCCTCCTCGGGTACGACAAAGCCCCACGAGGACGACTCCGGACGCTTGTTTTGATCACATGAAATGTAACGGAGGTATAATAATAATAATAATAATAATAATAATTATCGACTTTCCAAGTTCGTCGTCCCGTCAGGTCTTCAAGGTGTTAACTGCCCTCGGATACATGAACCCAGCCGCTATTCCCGGGCTCCACCGGGACACGGTTCCATCTCTTCGGGCGACAATTTTGGCTTGGAAGTGTCACGCTGTGTTTTATTTACAGCAATAACTCCATCGCTCCCCCCGCCGAGCTCCGAAATAGAGTCGGGCTCTTGTTATAGCCGCTTATGTCAGGCACGTGTGAAGGGATCGGGATTACAACCAAGCAGAGGGGGGAGGAGGGAGAGGAGGGGGGGGGGGGGGGTCGAAGAGAAAATAGAAACGGAACACAGCGCTAAATTAAACAAATACACACAAACACACTTCAGGTGGAGCGGCCACACATTTAAATATGTTGTGTCCGAGCAGGAGGCCGGACACGCAGCCTCCGGAGAGAGAAGGCAGGGACTCTGCAACCAAATATGTATTTACATCTGGCAATGAACTGCTCACGACAGAAGGACCTAATTATGAATGAAGGCACGAGCACCTGATCACATGATCACATGACCGATGCTGTTCATTTTAGCATATTAACTGAAAATGTAAATATTGTATTTTTTTATGGCCACCCCTATAAAAAATAAAATAAATTAAAAAAGAAGACATTTGCTGTGTAGAAACCTTCTCATATATATATATATATATATATATATATATATATATATATATATATATATATATATATATATATATATATATATATATATATATATATATATATAATGACATCATTATGTAATTATGATCATTATGATGTGATGTATTAATGTGTTGAAGGATGATCCTGACACGTGTCCGTGTGTGTGTGTGTGTGTGTGTGTGTGTGTGTGTGTGTGTGTGTGTGTGTGTGTGTGTGTGTGTGTGCAGAACCTGGGGATGGACTTCAACCTGCTGACGGACAGTGAGGCTCGCAGCCCGGCGCTGTCGCTCTCTGACTCCGGGACCCCGCAGCACGAGCCCGGCTGTAAAGGCCAGGACACCAGCGGTCAGTGCTGCGACACCTGTCACACACACACACACACACACACACACACACACACACACACACACACACACACACGGCTAAATATATATGTATACACGAAAGAAAATAAATATGAGAGATATAAATAATGAGAGCAGCACGAGCCGCGCGCGCCATTACGCATGCGCGACCGGCACAAGATGAAAGATATGTTCTATAATAATGAGAATAACGATGGTAACAGTCACAATAATAATAATAATAATAATAATAATAATAATAAAAATAGCAATAATAGTTATAATAATTATAGAAATAATAATAATAGAGATCAAAGTAATAGTATTAATCATCCTCATAATATTGGGAGAAGGCTGTTTTTTTCTGCACAATCGCTTCAATAAATTATGGATACAAATTGTCTGCAGAGCAAACAGAGAGTAATTATTTCTGCATGAACCAGAAGACAAGACTCCCGCCTTCAGCCATTAATTCTCTTCTCACAGCCAGAGCACAGTTTAATCAGCGCCGGCGGATAAAGAGAGACGCGTCATAAACGATGCAGGCCCGCGTGTAAACGACCCGGGACACGGAGCTCTGCGGGGCCGCGGGGCTCTGAGGCCCCGCAGAGAGAGAGAGAGAGAGAGAGAGAGAGAGAGAGAGAGAGAGAGAGAGAGAGAGAGAGAGAGAGAGAGAGAGAGAGAGAGAGAGAGAGAGAGAGAGAGAGAGAGAGAGAGAGAGAGAGAGAGAGAGAGAGAGAGAGAGCCTCTAACGGGCTGTAGGGGTCTGAGGCCCGGGAGAGAGAGCCTCTAACGGGCTGTAGGGCTCTGAGGCCCGGGAGAGAGAGCCTCTAACGGGCTGTAGGGGTCTGAGGCCCGGGAGAGAGAGCCTCTAACGGGCTGTAGGGGTCTGAGGCCCGTGAAGCAGAGCCTCCGCCGGGCTGCGGGACTTTGAGGCCCGCGGGAAGGAGAGCGCCTCGCGGGCTGCGGACACTAACTGCCCGGCAGGCAGAGCTCCTCCGGCGGGCTGCGGGGACACGGACGTCGGACTTTGAATAATAAAATGAATCTTAATCGAGCGAGAAGGTTTCTCTTCATCAGAGCGCGACGGCTCCATTTACATCACCTCTGTGACGTCATTTACCCTCCAACTTGATCCGAGGCCCGAGAGGCCGTCTGATGATGATGATGATGATGAGCCGCGGCCTTCATCACTGGACGCGACCGCTCGTCAGTGCCACAGCGCGCAGGTCACGTGAGGACAGACTACTTCCGCTCTGCCTGTGAACTTGACTGCGTTTTAAACGGAAGTGCTCTTCATGTCTGATGTCACGTGATCACGTGTTATGAAGGTCTAATAATCACCTGGATGTGTTTTATGAGCCCTCTCTCTCTCTCTCTCTCTCTCTCTCTCTCTCTCTCTCTCTCTCTCTCTCTCTCTCTCTCTCTCTCTCTCTCTCTCTCTCTCTCTCTCTCTCTCTCTCTCTCCATGCAGTGTAAAACATCCTAACCCGGCCGCGCGCGCGCGCGTGTGTGTTTATGTGCGTGTAACCCAACCTGGTGTGTGTATGACATGAAGTCCTAACAAACTGTCAAACACAAACTATTCTGGACACAAGTGAGGAGCTGCGCTGCTCTCAGGCTGCTGGAGGCCGAGAGTCCATTTGATTTATTCTACACCGACACAGGAAATACTAAATATGGCGATAATGATTTTTATTAATGCCATTCTTATTTTATTAAAAATAATCTAAATCTAATTTACATGTTTTCATAATCAGATCTATATTTTTAGATAGAGATTAATTTGTGTTTTCCGTTTCAATAAACTATGATGCCGTGTATTCATCTCATAATACGATTAAACCATTTTATTTTGTTTATTTAATTCCTTTGAGGATTTGTGCTCCTCAAACATACAGCTGTCAGTCTGATGAATTAAATGTACAAATGTAGGTTTATGTTCACGATCAAGCTTTATCTTATAGAATAATCATATCCCAGTGATTGCATAATGACTTTATATATATATATATATATATATATATATATATATATATATATATATATATATATATATATATATATATATATATATATATATATATATATATATATCAGTGGCTGGCTGTGGATTTATCACCTATGCAGTTGTTCAGTTAAACTTTAAATTATTTTAAAAACATTTTAAAAATTAAAACTTTAAAGATAAAATAGCTATAACTTTGTGATTCTGTTTAGCAGCAGAGAAGCCTTAGCAGCCCTGATATTACTATATAAATACATATAAATACAAATACTATACAAATACCAGAGGAACACTGAATTATACATGATGGCTGTTTTTTAAAGTTTCTTTAAGTTTATTGTTTCCGTTTTTTCTCCTTAATAATGAACACAAAATACAACATAAATCTGGAATAGATTAATATATATATATATATATATATATATATATATATATATATATATATATATATATATATATATATATATATACACTTGACTCGGCCTTATTTAACCCACTAGGTCCTGACGTGCACTGACAGATGAATCCAGAGGTATTCTTCCTTGTTTAAGTGAACGGGAACGAGGCCGATGATGAAGCCGATGATGAGGAAGAGCTGCGGAAGATCCGGCTCGTTTCTTTTTTTTTTAATGGGAATTCAAATTATTTTTCCGCCCCACTGAGCATCGCTCAGGGAGCGGCCTCCAAACACAAGGGCCTGCAGCCGGGACATCAAGTCCTCCCAAGCCTTTAAACCACCAGAGAGCCTCTATATGAAGCTCTATGAGAAGCTCCATGAGGAGCTCTATGAGAAGCTCCATGAGGAGCTCTATGAGGAGCTCTATGAGATGCTCTATGAGATGCTCTTTCATGGTTAAAGGTGCAGCTCCTGTACAAAGTGTGGTCTAAGCAGGCTCGTCAGACTGCTTTCCAAACGCGGTGACATCACAGCTCCTGGTGACATCACACCTCCTGTACGTACAGCACGTGGCACGAGCAGCGGCTCGGCCCCGTGAATATAATGTGAATCCGTTTTCCCGCCGGGCGGCTGACCCGGAGCGGCTGACCCGGAGCGGCTCCGTCATGTCTTCACATTATCAGTCAGATTGCTTCTATTGTTGGTCGGCGGCCCGCTCTGGAAAGCTCTGCCCTTTCCTCAGTATTGTGTGATGGACTTTGGCCTTAAGTGACAGCTTACCCAGTGTCAGTTTACTGCCAGATAACAGCCTCGGCCTGGGCCCTTATTG
>NW_027176240.1:21636635-21641635 GCF_023055335.1 Clinocottus analis | reverse complement strand
TGTGTCAAAGGTACAATGTGTCACTGGTACATTGTGTCAAAGGTACAATGTGTCAAAGGTACAATGTGTCAAAGGTACAATGTGTCAAAGGTACAATGTGTCAAAGATACATTGTGTTAAAGATACATTGTGTTAAAGATACATCGTGTCAAAGGTACTTTGTGTCAAAGGTACATTGTGTCACTGGTACATTGTGTCACTGGTACATTGTGTCAAAGATACATTGTGTCAAAGATACATTGAGTCAAAGGTACATTGTGTCACTGGTACATTGTGTCAAAGGTACTTTGTGTCACTGGTACATTGTGTCACTGGTGCATTGTGTTACTAGTACATTGAGTTAAAGGTACATTGTGTCAAAGGTACATTGTGTCACTGGTACATTGACTGGTACAACCTCTAACAATGTTCAAAGCATTTAAATCTTACAAAAATGACAAAGCTATGAAGAAAATAACATATAAAGAACATATTAGGTCAGGTCAACGCTTAGAAACAGTGTAAAGTTATTGTCAAAATGTTCCGGTGATTATCTACTTAGTTCTTTACAGTTTTGAAATAGACTGTTCGTCATTGCAAAAGCCACACACGCAAAGTTCAAAGTATCTTCATTGTTCTTTACACACAAAACCCTGATGGACAAGAACAATCAACAGCACATAGTGTACAGAGTGGTTCAGTAGGTTCTGCAGGGTCCAGGTCAAAGTACAAGTCTACAATATGAGCAACCATCGCTGGTCCAACCCGAACCATTTTGAACCAGTTTGAAGTGATGTAACTACAGCAGAAAATATATGAGACCTAAATGTTTAGAAAACACAGTGTTGGTAGAGTTCCCTTCTTTTAGAGCTTCAGTTCACACATAAAAGCTAAATGTCAAAGGTGCAGCAGAGTGTGCCCACACCCAGGGGGTTTGGTCATTGTGGCTATATGGAGCAGGAGGACACACATTCTGACGGATGACAATACAATCCCTGGCTCGCCATACAAGTAATGGATCAAATTAATGTTGGCTGGAGGAAAGGTCACATAGCACACACTCTTGGTTGTTGTTTTGAAAGGACAACAGACTACACATGGTCTCGTCACGGATGTCCATCAGTGGCTTTTCTAACCCTCCGACACATGCCCAAAACACTTCACCCGTCAACTTGATTCATGAGATTTGTCAGCGAGCTGTTGTTAATCGTCACAGTTGTAGGAACACATTGAGGGGTCGAGGGTCCACTGATAGACGGTGTTGTATCCGTCACGGACTGTCAAGACCTTTGAAGCGAATGTGTGATTTGTGATCGACATAATGGATACAACCTGCTTCACCTAACTTGACTAATGCATTGTCGTCAATACCATTCGCGACCTTCATGCTATCTAAGTGCTATAAGTGCTCTAGGCTACAGCTCAGCCAGAGGGTTTTCTCAGGGGCTTTGAGCTAACTGTTAACGTCAACAAGCTAACATGCTCACATTTGTTAACATGCTGAGGTCTAACAGGAATAGATTTCCCAGAAATCTATTCCTAATGCAACGTTCGCACCAAAACAGTTGTTAATATTGTCAACGCTTTTTCGCCTGATTTTACTTGCTGGACTTTATGTGGTTGATTCGCTTTTTCGCAACCATTCGCGGCAGAAAGGGGGCGTGGCTACGTTACCCCAGGTTAGCAGCACATAGCCTCACTAGCTAACCTAAACTGACCCGGTCACGTTCCTGTAGTTACCAGCACATAGCCTCACTAGCTAACCTAAACTGACCCGGTCACGCTCCTGTAGCTAGCAGCACATAGCCTCACTAGCTAACCTAAACTGACCCGGTCACGTTCCTGTAGTTAGCAGCACATAGCCTCACTAGCTAACCTAAACTGACCCAGACACGTTCCTGTAGCTAGCAGCACATAGCCTCACTAGCTAACCTAAACTGACCCGGTCACGTTCCTGTAGTTAGCAGCATATAGCCTCACTAGCTAACCTAAACTGACCCGGTCACATTCCTGTAGCTAGCAGCACATAGCCTCACTAGCTAACCTAAACTGACCCGGTCACGTTCCTGTAAAACAGTTTTCATTCCCGCTAACGACCATGGGAATATTAACAGCTATTTCTGCGTTATACTTGTTGAGGAAGTGTCTGGGTTCATAATATTATCCGTAGTCGCACACAGCTCCGACTCCTCCAGGACGAGTGTCTGGATTAAACCACATAACCAGTCATCATCTGTTGCATGGGTAACAGGACCACAGGGGTCGTAGTGACCCAATGGAAGTCCAGATCAGACATTATCAGGACTGATATCATGGGCTGTGACCCAAAACATGAATAGATATTGACATAAAGTAGCATAAGCCTATAAGATGGCATCACCGAGAACGCTCAGTCTATATTAGAAGTGATAGAGTTATATTCCTCCATTAATAACGCAGTTCAGATCAGCCTGTCTGTTGGGAATTTCTATTTTCCGACCCACAGACAGCAAATATACATCAGACACCCCCCCGTCAGCGGAGCGCTTTGATTGCTTGACTTCAATGTGTGTTTTCTTACAGAAAGTATGTTGATCTCCTGGCCATCAATAAATCATTTGACTGGTTCACAGAAGACGTACTGTATATAAATGTGCCTGCAGTCGAGCCACTGAACAACCTTGACATTCAGCCTTTTTCCACCAACCGTCTGACAGCATTGCCTCAGAGTCACGCTAAAGATTGGGTAGCTCCTGTCCTCTGCCGCGGGGTTTCCCCTGCTGTCACTGAGTGGGATGGAAAACTCTGCCATGCACTTTATGCTCATATTAATGGTCAACAGCATTCTGTTACTATAATAACAGAGGATTGGATGGTGGCATGTACGCCAAGGAAGCCGAGACGCGGCCGAGTATCAACACAGGCCGGGCCCGTTAAAGTTTCATTGGGAGAAACACATTTGATAGAAAATCATTTCAATGGAAAACAAACCAACACACACAGATGAGACTTCTGTCAGATACTTTATTTATTTCTGCGTCTACAAATGAAAGGTTTTTGTCGAATTTAAAGCAAAAGTTTGTCCACAACTTCACACAAAAGAGGAACTTGGCACAGTTTTCATTCCTAAAACCCTCAATTTAGATTTTCCACTAAAGCTTTAATCCAATTCATATCCTCCAAATATAGGACCATAAAATGACAAATGTGAAGATTGCCCTTCCCTGACATTTCTTTCATTGAGATCTCACTATTCAAATAAGTCAATGATTAGTTTTAATAAGCTTCGCCTAATACGACTGTTTGACGATACACTTCAACTTACTTTCTGGGATCATTGTGTCTTTTCAAAAATTCTGGATACATATGCACACAATATTACTGAAAGTATTTGAAAGGGGTTAGGATACTCTAGATGTGTTTTAGAATTAGACTTATTGACTCTCGACACTTTCTAATAGTTAAGGAGGAAAAAGTCAATTGGAAATAACTTCCTCAGTCACTTTATTTTGTTCTTGTTTGCAAAAAAAACCCCAATTATCTTTATTATAGATGGAGCTCTGAAAACATGATATGATTGACAATTGGGCAAAGATTATTCCACCAGTATTTCTGAATACCCGTGAATATCTTCCAGGGTTAATAGTTTTGGATATTGTACATTTTTCCCCCGGTTTGAGGTGGGAGGGTTTATAAAAAAGACTAAAGACTAAAGATGCTTCTTTAGTCGTGCATCTACCATGCTTTTCTCTCTTACTCGAATGGGGGGTTGGAAGGGAAGCATCAGTGTTAAAAAACCTGAACAAAAAGGCTGCAAACTGAAATGATTTCTCCTTTCACCTTCCGTAGGTATGGTTCAAGAACCGCCGTGCCAAGTGGAGAAAGCGGGAGAGGAACCAGCAGGCCGAGTTGTGCAAAAATGGCTTCGGCGCCCAGTTCAATGGACTCATGCAGCCCTATGACGACATGTACACGGGCTACTCCTACAACAACTGGGCCACCAAGAGCCTGGCGAGCAGCCCGCTCTCCGCCAAGAGCTTCCCGTTCTTTAACTCCATGAACGTCAGCCCCCTCTCGTCCCAGCCCATGTTCTCCCCGCCCAGCTCCATCCCCTCCATGAACATGGCCTCCAGCATGGTGCCGTCATCGGTGGCCGGGGTCCCCACCACGGGGCTCAACAACCTGGGCAACCTCAACAACCTCAACGGCCCCGCGGCGCTCAACTCGGTGGCGGTGACCGCGGCCACGTGCCCCTACGCCACCGCCGCCAGCCCCTACATGTACAGAGACACCTGCAACTCCAGCCTGGCCAGCCTGCGGCTCAAGGCCAAGCAGCACACCAACTTTGCTTACCCAGCGGTGCAGAACCCCGTGTCCAACCTGAGCCCCTGCCAATACGCTGTTGACCGGCCGGTATGAAGAAGAAGAAGAAGAAGAAGCTCCGAAGACGACCCAACTGACCCAACCGACCAGCTGTAAGTCCCTTGTTGCCCCAACGTCACGTCTCTTCAGCTCACCTCTCCACTGCAGTCGCGTTGTGATGGTGCACAATGAGAGAGACCTTCAAACCCGACCCAACAAAACTAGACATGCCCAGACGGACCACCGCGTTTCAGAGGAGTTCTTTCCCAGTTTGTGAGACTTTTGTCGCTGAACTGACCAACTGCTTCAAAGGATTTCTAAAGATTAGAACTATTATCATTTGTTTCCTTCTTTTTTGAACTGCATGATTAGAGTAAACGTAGAAACCAAGAGTAAAAATTAAAAAAAAAACACCACATGGATGCTTCAACGGGACTGGTGGTCGACATCTTGGCCCAAAATCATGAAACGCCATCTTTGCTGCTGCTGTTGCAGGAAAAGGGACCTGTGGTTGCAACGCGGGAGGAATGGAGGATGTATATAACTGACTTTTTTGTTTTGTATGTGACAAAAAAATATATGAAAACGTACTTTAAAAATGAGAAAAGCATGTTTTTCAAACGCAAAAGGCCCTAGGTTTATGTACCACGAGCACATCCTTTGGCCCGGGAACTTTAAAC
>NW_027176240.1:21621635-21631635 GCF_023055335.1 Clinocottus analis | reverse complement strand
AGTAGATCTGTGATGTGAACTAGATCTGTGATGTGAACTAGATCTGTAATGTGCAGTAGATCTGTAATGTGCAGTAGATCTGTGATGTGCAGTAGATCTGTGATGTGCAGTAGATCTGTGATGTGAAGTAGATCTGTAATGTGCAGTAGATCTGTGATGTGCAGTAGATCTGTAATGTGCAGTAGATCTGTGATGTGCAGTAGATCTGTGATGTGCAGTAGATCTGTGATGTGAACTAGATCTGTAATGTGCAGTAGATCTGTGATGTGCAGTAGATCTGTAATGTGCAGTAGATCTGTAATGTGCAGTAGATCTGTGATGTGAAGTAGATCTGTAATGTGCAGTAGATCTGTGATGTGAACTAGATCTGTGATGTGAAGTAGATCTGTGATGTGCAGTAGATCTGTGATGTGAAGTAGATCTGTAATGTGCAGTAGATCTGTGATGTGCAGTCCTGGAGGAGCAGCAGCCTGCAGAGCGGTCACAGTGAGTGATCTTCCCGCCGCATCACACTACAGAATCAATACTCCAGCCGAGAGGAGCCGGTCCCTGATGTTTACTCACAGAGCAGAACCACTGCAGAATAATACGGAAAGTTCTAACGATTACCTCAGAGAATAGAGGAGGAAAGACAAAGGAACGGCAGGAGGAATCAGAGGTAGGAATATGTCAGCAACATACGCAGTTCTATAGCACAACAGGTCCGTCCAGGGGTTAATTGGACCTCATATTTCAGAAAAAAATAGTTATTTTCTTGTTTATTTTCTGTACAAAAATGATTGCATATGATTGCATATGGCCCATATTAATCTACATGAATGAAGCTCCAAAAAATAAAGTAATTCTCGTGAACACATCCCTGGTGAGTAAGGAAGTTGAAGGGATTTAACTGATTGTGCAGGATTGTCCTCGTTAAATGTAAATGTTGACGATGTGTGCGTTGTTTAAAACAATTAGGTGTTTCCGGTCCGAGAGGTCACTGTGCTTATAAATGTGATAGTTGCCTAAAGTACCTGGTTGTAACTTGAGGGGGTTCAGTCTATTTGCATTTCATTATTCCTCATTGATGTGGCAGATTATCGTCTGAGAGGAAGCGAGCTAAATGAAAGCGAGAAATGTGATATAATTAGGGCGCCCGCAGAAAACATCTTCATGATAATTACTGTTGAAAATACAGAGTGACGGAGCAGACCCGTCTTCTGTGTGTTCCTGGAGGATTAGAACAAAAGAGAACTGGCTGATGGAAGCGTTTCAAAGTTATTAACTAACCAAAGTGACTTCTGGTGATACTGTTAATAGGCTGTTTGCTCAATCAATTTGAAGTGGGATATGCATTGGATTTTTGGAGAAAGATAAAAACAAATTGATCCAATTGCCATTGGATGTTTGTGTCTCCCATTCAGTTGAAACCCTTATGACAAACTCCAGAGTTTCTGTTTTATTGCGGTCTCCTGGCCGTCTCCGGTGGACTTGCAGGTTAAAGTTTAGTGGTGGAAGAAGTTTTCCGTTCCTTTAAGTGATACAAAGATACAGTTATATCAGTGTAGAAATTTAGAAACACTATCTCCAAGTAGGAAAAGCTCAAGTACTCAATCTGCAGACAAAATGTCCCTGTGATGATCCGCCAGGAGCACTGGACCGTTGCAGGACAGTTTAGTCCTTCTAGATGGTCACAAGGTAACTCTAAGGGACATAAATATATAACTTTACATCACCTCCTGACATCAGGAAACAAGTGGCTCCCTCTTTGGACCCAACCGTCCACCCCAAACCCTTCAGGAACCAAGTCGCTCCCTCTGGACCCAACCATCCACCCCAAACCCTTCAGGAACCAAGTCACTCCCTCTTTGAACCCAACCGTCCACCCCAAACCCTTCAGGAACCAAGTCACTTCCTTTTTGGACCCAACCGTCCACCCCAAACCCTTCAGGAACCAAGTCGCTCCCTCTGGACCCAACCGTCCACCCCAAACCCTTCAGGAACCAAGTCACTTCCTTTTTGGACCCAACCGTCTACCCCAAACCCTTCAGGAACCAAGTCGCTCCCTCTGGACCCAACCGTCCACCCCAAACCCTTCAGGAACCAAGTCACTTCCTTTTTGGACCCAACCGTCCACCCCAAACCCTTCAGGAACCAAGTCACTCCCTCTGGACCCAACCGTCCACCCCAAACCTTTCAGGAACCAAGTCACTTCCTCCGTGGACCCAACCGTCTACCCCAAACCCTTCAGGAACCAAGTCACTCCCTCTTTGAACCCAACCGTCTACCCCAAACCCTTCAGGAACCAAGTCACTCCCTCTGGACCCAACCGTCCACCCCAAACCCTTCAGGAACCAAGTCACTCCCTCTTTGGACCCAACCGTCTACCCCAAACCCTTCAGGAACCAAGTCACTCCCTCTTTGAACCCAACCGTCTACCCCAAACCCTTCAGGAACCAAGTCACTCCCTCTGGACCCAACCGTCCACCCCAAACCCTTCAGGAACCAAGTCACTCCCTCTTTGGACCCAACCGTCTACCCCAAACCCTTCGTGTACCAAGTCGCTCCCTCTTTGAACCCAACCGTCTACCCCAAACCCTTCAGGAACCAAGTCACTCCCTCTGGACCCAACCGTCTACCCCAAACCCTTCAGGAACCAAGTTACTCCCTCTTTGAACCCAACCGTCCACCCCAAACCCTTCAGAAACCAAGTCACTTCCTCTTTGGACCCAACCAGCAGTCACAAAACCAATAGTAGTGACGGCTGAGATGTTCCCTGACTTCATGGGAGCTGGAGTCTTTTTTCCGAATGCTTTGAAATGGATAATTATTTCACTTTGTTCAGGCCATAAAAGACTTCAATTATATTATAATGCAAAACGACACAATGCACAGTTAGCAGTGCTTCTCTGTATTGGTCCAGTATGTCAGTTTAACTGTATTTACACAATGGCCTTCATCTCACAGCAGGTGTGAGCAGCTGCACAATGAACCCGGCCCCGAGGCCAACAGCCAGAGGTGGCACACCTGTACGGGGAATAAGGAGCACGCCTTGTTTGGGGTTGGATCCTGAACAAAGCCTTCTCTTTTTATGAGCAACAGAACAGAAGACATGCAGACAACAACAAAATGACTGATCATTTGAGATCTAATGCTTTTGGAGTGAAGCTATGTGCTCAAAGAAAACAGGAAGTGCTGCTGCTGTTACTACTCATACGACTTGTACTGCAAAAACTGCAACTCTAAGAATGCACGTTGTGAATGAATAATAGGTAAATGGAAACAGTATATGTAGCCCTGGATACACATTTTCTAAGGAACCACTTTTACCAAAGAAATAAACCCAATTAAACCACCAACAGGGAGCTTTGTAGATTATCTTCTGAGGCTCTGCACGAGACATTGCTGTTGATTTGTTTCTTAGAGACTTTTCTGTTTCCAAGAGTGAGATGAGAAGATTGACCTCATCTCTTTGTGTTGTGAATAAAGCTACAATCAGGATGTGGTTTGCCTTCCAGACCTGGCAACCTCGCAGCCTCCAGCTGTTCACGTTCATCCTTTCAGTCCCAACACAGAACTCTGTCCTATAAACACAAACAAACATCGTAATGTTTCTCTCTCAGATTGAAGAAAGAAAGAAAGTTACTTGATTTTCCTTAATGTTGCCCAATTTCCCAAAAGGTTGATTATCCCTTTTAATGTTGCTTTTTCAATAATATGACCACCAAAATATGACTCATATCCAGCTCCATGGTATTGGTACTATGTATAAGTATTATTAAAAAACGCAAGAAAACAATATGACAACATATTTGTAATTTTGGGGAACCGACTCTTTAAACGTGATACCTGATATTTATTCACTCAGGATGAGAAGCAACACGAGCATCTGATGCTAATGCAGACTCTGTGTGGGATGACACACACACACACACACACACACATACACACACACACACACACAGTGGTGGACCTGAAAAGACTAATCAAATCCTAATTTAGACTCCAGTGAAACACAACCCCAAGTCTTTCAAAAGGTTCTTAAGCTCAGTGCTGTTTTAGGGATTTGTGAAAATGTATGGTCCATATAGCAGGTGGCAGGAAATACACACACACACACACACACACACACACACACACACACTCACACACACACACACACACACACACACACACACACTGTGACAATCAGTAACCACACTTTGGATTGTTTTTATTGTGTACTTCTTCTTTTCTCCATCTCTCTGCCTTTCACCTTCCCTTCTGTCTCTTCCTGTACCTTTTCTTCTCTCCCCTTACCTCCTCTTCCTCTTCCTCCTCCTCCTCCTCCTCCTCCTCCTCCTCCTCCTCCTCCTCCGCCCTGAAGGCCCGGTTCAGCCTGTGGTCCTGCTCTTCCTCCGACTGTAATACATTAGCAGGATTAACATTCCTGCAGTAAGCCTCTGCAGCGCAGCCTCCACCTAACCAGCTTTCCTGTCCTCTCCCTCAGCCCTCCAGCTTGTGCTGCCTTGCATGTAATTTCCCGTTTGCCTTAGAACTCGCCTCTCGTCCTGATGGTGGACCTCGACGTGCACGCCACGCACACACACACTAGTTGTGTGTGCGCGTGCTGCAGGTACACAATCAGACTGGTTTCTGTACGTGAACGCTCTTTTTGAGCCTCATAACCGTGATAGAAACTTTAAATGTGATTCTATTTTCATCCTAATTGTCTTAAAGTCTCACAAACACAAACCAACAGTGTGTTAGTCCGCATGGCAACACTCTCTGACCTGCCTGCAGCTCTCAGACCCGTCACTTATTACTGGAGATGCAACCCTCTAAAAACACGACAGGTAAATATACTTATTAAAGGCTCAGTCATTTTTAAACACAGCTGACAATTTCAACTTTCCAAAAAAACATAAGTTAAAAGTGCATTTTATTTATATAGTGCTTTTCTAAGTCCTCAAAGTCACTTTACATAACAGTTAAAATATACTAAAAGACAAATAAAAGCAGTAAGAGAGCCCACAGTCATACATTAAAAGCAGGATTGTCTTTAATATCATCAGGTGTTTCTCAACCAGGAGGAGCCTTGAAGTCCTCTACCGTACTGTGTGAGTTGTGTTTAGAGGTTGCACATGAGGATGATATATTATTGCATATATATATATATATATATATATATATATATATATATATATATATATATATATATATATATTGCTTTTTATGTTTCATTTGATACCTAACATGTATTTTTTTTATATACCATGTTTTTTTTTCAAGATTTGCACCTTGTGACCTGATATAAAAGGAACACTAATTAGATAAAATAAACATACATCTATAAATGTGAGGCTGATCCTTTGTGTATTAATTACTGATAGAAAACCAATAAACCAGACGGACTTCATATGAGCATCAGGACGCGTTACCGTCACGCTGTCACCTGCAACAGTCCGATCGATCCTCATTAGACGATATAGAGGATGTATTATTGAGTCACAGTGACCTTTGACCTCTTCGTCCTCATCCGTTTACTCGTGTTCATTCTCAGTTCGTCTGCAGTTGGACTCATTAATAAAACCGGGACATTTACGTCCAGGACTATTTATTTCTGTTACACACTCTTTCTCATATTTTCTCTGTTAATTAAATGCGCTTGACACTTTAATAACATACTTAATTTAACCTGCTCTTATTTGTTTGTTTTGTTTAACATACTTTATAGTAAATGTTCATATTTTCTATCTTTAAATGGTGTCTTAAACTATAAGATTGTGTTTACTGCTACGCACCAAGTTACCGAGCTAAAGTCCTCACGTGTAAATAAACTGAAAAAAAAAGTAAAATAATTTCCTTGAGGTGTTGCAGGAACTTAAACCCAAAACACGCTTCGACCACAGCTGTGGTGTGGAAGCATAAAGCTAGCAGCTAGCAGCTAAGCTAAGGTGGCAAAAAGCACTAACAGCGCTAACAGTGCTAGCAGCGCTAACAGAGCTAACAGGTTTAACCTGGGGAGGAACCAGAAGGTGTTGCAGGAACTTAAACCCACAACACGCTTTGACCACAGCTGTGGTGTGGAAGCATAAAGCTAGCAGCTAGCAGCTAAGCTAAGGTGGCAAAAAGCACTAACAGCGCTAACAGTGCTAGCAGCGCTAACAGAGCTAACAGGTTTAACCTGGGGAGGAACCAGAAGGTGTTGCAGGAACTTAAACCCAAAACACGCTTCGACCACAGCTGTGGTGCGGCAGCGTAAAGCTAGCAGCTAGCAGCTAACGGGGCGATAAGGACACCTGAACGAGGTGGAGCATCAACATCTGGCTGAGAGTCTGTGGAAGAATGCAGACTAGTCAAAATAAATATCTAAAAGTAATCAGAAATGGTCTAAATGACTAAAGTGTGAAGGGATGAGTAGGAGTTGTTAGCCCTGTTAGCCCCGTTAGCTGCTAGCTGCTAGCTACTTGTGTCAGTGACATGTTTTATAGTCAGAATCAAACTGTCGACGTCGCAGAGCCAGTAAATGTTAAAAAAAACACGTCCTCTCTTTGTTAACAACATTTCTCACACAAAGCACTATGTTTTACATTAATTATGATTTATTTCATCATTTTTATGGCGCCCTTGTATTTACATCGTCTATTTCTCAAGGCATGTGCAAGATTTTACATATTTATTTGACTGTCCTTAAATATAAGTGTTTGCATATTGTGATTTATGTGACGTTAAATTCAAACAGTATGAAAAAGAAGAGAGCAGAAACTTTTCACACACACACACACACAGACACACACACACACACACACCAGCTGTAGCTGCAGCTCTTGTCTAAAACCTCTCCCAGACACCTCTAATTGGCCGGTATTTATCCAGGAGCCCAGGAGAGCAGAGTGCATGCAGGGCTGTTTTCACATGGGATTAACCGAGGTCCACACCCAACGCACTTCACAGAGAAAACCTCAACACTCTCGCTGCATCATCTGGCAAAGATTGGCCCCCGCCGGCCTGTTTACCCAATCGGACCGGCTTTCTGAGCGGCCGGTCTTCTGGCTGACGACGCCGCGGAAAAAATAAATGACGCGATAGCACATCGACTTTAGGGCCAATATCCAGCCGGCGTGAAGCAACCGGCATTTATTTACTCGGGCTGTGAATCAGCAGAGGGCCGACGATACGACATCGTCACAATACTTAAGTCCCGATATTATCACGATACTGCGATACCTTCAGTATTGCGATGTATTACCTTTTTTTTCAATCGCAAATTGTCCCCAAAGGAAAACTTTGTCAACAAAAAATAAATAATCTTATTATTCCAGGACCAAATAGTTTAGAATTGATTACTCGGCTCCCGTGTATTGACACAATATCGTCACGCAAAATATCGCGATACTGTGCTGTATCGATTTTTTCCCCTCCCTCTATTATTTACCATCACCGTGGATTCATGTCCTTTAAAAGACGGACATGTTGAAACGTTTATTTGAAAAAAATAATCCCTGAATGTCCCAAAAATCATCCCAAAAAATGTTGTACAATCATTTTTCTGCACTCCAAAAAGTTGATGTATTTCATTGCTGCGCTTCATTTGTGCTCCGGAGTGTTTGCAATGCATTTATTGGTTATTTCTTGTCATTGTGGAAAACTTTCCTGCCTTGCCAATAAATGAAATGTCTCTACTTTTTCTACTCGCTTTTTACATCTCATGGTCTTCATCAGCGCAGGGCGACGCATCAGTTGGCATGAAGATGACTTCGCTGTCACGATGTCACCTCAGTGGGCGGGACTGCAGGAGGAATATGTGCACACACACACACACACACACACACACACACGTGTTGAGCTCACGCAGAAGGCTGTGGTCATGAGAATCACACTCATGAAGAAGAAGACATTGGTAGCAGAGGCGTCACGCTGCTGCCGTTACTTACTCTTTATTGCCATCTATTGGACAAAGAGAGACGTCCATACAGGGATCTAATATCCATAAGCAGCATCAAACTTGTCATAGATGGTTTATTACTAGTTATAATTATATAATTGTTATAATATAAAACATGTTCTCACAGGTATTGAATTATTAAATATTATTAAACTCTAAATGTGCACATGTCTACTCACAACTACACCATAGTGTGTTAAAACATTACATACGTGTTCATATGCTGTTTATTGCTGTTATCTAGGGGTGAAAAGATCAAAGTGATCAGAGCTGGGATTCAAACCTCTGATCCTCTGTTTATAAGACAGACATGAAAATTATTGATCCACAGTCGTGGATGTGAGCTCTGATATTATTGTGTTAGAAGTCGTTAAACATGGATGACATCATGAAAGTGGCGTCACAAACGCGTCACACAGCGAGGGAACCTGCAGAGGAGAGCAGACGACCAGAGAGCTGACGTCTGAATGTTTGCTCTTTATGTTTCTAACTGTTGAAAGACCTTAAAATAGAGTTCATCATCTAAAAACCTTCACCGATGATTCAAACATAGAGGAACATTGTCGTTATTTATGTGTTATTACGCTGTGGTTTTACTGGTCCGGCCCACTTGAGATCACAATGGGCAGCATGCGACCCCTTCACTGAAATGAGTTTGACACCCCTGATCCCCCTGATGGGGGACAGAGACCCAGACCTTAGAGACACAGATACCCAGAGACCCAGACCCAGAGACAGAGACCCAGAGACCCAGACCCAGAGACAGAGACCCAGAGACCCAGACCCAGAGACAGAGACCCAGAGACCCAGAGACCGAGAGATCCAAACCCAGAGACTCAAACCCAGAGACCCATAGACCCATAGACACATAGACCCATAGACCCTTATACCCAGAGACCCATAGACCCATAGACCCATAGACCCAAAGACCCATAGACCCAGAGACCCAGAGACCCAAAGATCCATTCATCCATAGACCCAAAGACCCATAGACCCAAAGATCCATAGACCCATAGACCCAGATACCCAGAGACCCATAGACCCATAGACCCATAGACCCAGACACCCAGAGACCTATAGACCCAGAGGCCCATAGACCCAAAGACCCATAGACCCATAGACCCAAAGACCGAGACACCCATAGACCCAAAGATCCATAGACCCAGAGACCAAAAGACCCATAGACCCATAGACCCAGACACCCAGAGACCCATAGACCCAGAGACCCATAGACCCATAGACCCAGACACCCAGAGACCCATAGACCCAAAGACCCATAGACCCATAGACCCAAACCCAGAGACCCATAGACCCTTATACCCAGAGACCCATAGACCCATAGACCCTTATACCCATAGACCCATAGACCCAAACCCAGAGACCCATAGACCCTTATACCCAGAGACCCATAGACCCATAGACCCTTATACCCATAGACCCATAGACCCAAACCCAGAGACCCATAGACCCTTATACCCAGAGACCCATAGACCCATAGACCCTTATACCCATAGACCCAGAGACCCATTAATATCTACAACATGTATATTTGATGTGATGCCATGATGAGTACTCACGGGTCTTCACGTGAATAAAGTGTTGCAGACAGTGTGTGAGATTCAGGTGAAGTGGCTTCAGAGTGAAGATCAGCCCAACATGGAGTCATTAAAAGCATCGTCACAAACACGTGTCCCTCTCCCTCTCCTCCTGCTCAGTAACGCAGTGATCAGCGTCATTAATCTCTGAGAAGCTGCTGATCAGCAGGGTGAGAGCGCGTTGTTGGGAATCCCCCAGCAGGCCTCTCTTCTTATCGCGCTGCTGAACACTCGCCGAGCTGTGCTGAACGCCACGAAAGATTACGCAACAGCTGCTCACACAGAACACGTACGCGATGATGACACATTCTGCTGACTGAAGATATGGACGTGGGAACATGTGTTGAACGTGTGTTTCTCCTGGTGTTCATGTGGTGGACCACAGAGGAAGAGACGCACACGAAGCACAGTGACCTCTCGTTGACCTTCTAGCGTGTCACCTGTGTGTTTCCCAGCGCGACGTGGCAGCGCCTGAACGCAGCGCTACTTAAGGGCGCTG